>NC_054544.1:41898934-41986434 GCF_017654505.1 Polyodon spathula
GGATAGCACATTTCAAACATCATTTAACCAGATATACCATGTGTACAGGTATCTCTTTGTTAATGTTTTTGAGTTTTTAAAATGCCAATACCATTTTGCTTTCTGAATCGTATGTTATATTATGGCTACTGATAGAGCTGGTGAGCACAGGCTAAAGGAGCAATTTTAAGGCATTTCAGTATGACCATTTGTCAGGATGTGAGTGGTGTGGGAATAATGGAATGTCCTAGACGGAGGGTATATTTACAAAAATGTAAAAAAGATCCACCCCCTATAACAGCAATGGTATGGGAATCATGTGGTGGGTTTACAGTCCCAAACAAAAAGGGGTCACAAAATAAACAACAAAGCTGCAGTCCACGCGTGCACGGGTTGAAGGGGTGTTCAAGGGAAGGTGCTCCAGGTGAGGGTACAGCTTGCAGTTGAACGAGCTGGCCCAATAGCTTCAGCTCCCGTAATGGTCTCTGTCTGCCAACAACAAAGCGACACAATCAAACAGCGGACCAGCTGGATCAAAATTTCAGCATAAGGGGGCCATGCTCGCGTAGCTGCATCCCCTTTATACTGCTAAACTCCTCCCTGTGATCAGTGCGGCTCCACACTCTGTACAGTCGCAGCCCGTAACACAGCTGATCACAATAGAGTCGTCGCAGCTCAGATTCCTTCTCTCCCGCTCACACCATTCTTACAAAAATGTTGGAAATGTGATGTAAATTCAAAGCTGCTGTTGTCCTCAATCATGAAGTCATTAGATGGGCACCATGAAACACACACAGCAAGATAGTCAGTAGCTTTTGTGTATACAACATGCAGCCTCAGTGTAATTTTGATATTAAGTGATGGACATATTTAGCATCATAAATATGAATCATACAGATTAATTTTTTATCAGGTGTGAAAGGGATCTGGTTACTCAGGCAAACGCGCAAGTTGTAATTCAAACCTGTATTAGTTGGAAGGGTTCTTTGTAGGCACTGAAAACGATGCATACTTTGCAGCTAATCGGTTTCTAATGGGATTTCTGCTTTTAATTTTGTCTACAATCATTCTGAGTTCTGTTGTTCCAATATTGGGGACTTGCTAATGTTTCTTTTTTTTTTTCAACTTGTCTCTGATTGTTTATTCCAGAGAAATAATTTCACCCTCTGCCCTTTCAACTCATTTGAACCTACATAATTCTGTGCTATACTGATGAGTAGTAATGTTAACCTTTCCAAATTCTGCTTTTTATTACACGTTTGGTACATTGACCAGAACGATTCAGCTATAGGACCAAACCCATTCGGTTTTTAAAAAGTCATATATATATATATATATCATTTTTTTAATGATTGAAGTATAAAACATGTTTTATGTATTGTCTAGTCCGAGGGCTTGCCTGAAGAATGTATTCGTTGTGTTTAGGAAATGTAACTGTGGTGGTAATAGTTAATCTGTTTCCATCCTTCCCAGAAATCTGATGGAGGGAGCCTTACCTCTGTGGCTGCATCCCCCCAAGGGGGGAAACCTGTCCAGCAGCCCATTCTAGTAACACAGAGCCAGGCAGGGGTCATCGGGGCTGCCAAGAGTGTCATCCCTTCAGCCGTCAGTGTTGCCAAGTCTGTGAGCACTTCAGTGGTGACTGTCACCAAGAGCATCAATCCTTCACTGGTCACTGTGGCCAAGAGCAGCAGCCCTTCAATAGTCACAGCAGCCTCCTTGGTTTCCAGCTCAAGCACAGCGAGCGGGAAGACTGCAGCTACTTTGTCAGGTTAGCACCATTTTCTGCACAACTGGATAAAGGGAATGTGTTTCAAAACGTCATTAGGTGGCTACATATCTTATTAGTTTTAATTAAGGCATTTATTGATCTTAAAATTCAAAGATAACGACTGAAACTAGCTGGAAATCCGATTTAAGGAATGGTCAATTGGGTTCTAAATTCTAAATGTGTTCTATGTAACGTTAGTCCCTGGAATTTGGGCCATAATACAGACGATCCTCGACTTAAGACGCATGGCACTTACGACTATTTTGCATTATTAACCTGCTTCGACTTTACGACATCAATACGGCATTTACGACACGGCGAGACCCGAGCCATGCATCATGTGCGCATGCTCAGTGTCCGAACCGCAGTACCTGCCGTGGTCGCCCTGACCTCAGTCTAGCAGGTTTTTTTTTTTTTTTTTTTTTTTTAATGCATGTTATTTTTTCGCTTGTTTTGTTTGTTTGTTTTTTTTTAATTATTTGCCGTTAACAATGTCTGATAAGAGCAATTGACTCAAAACAAAGCCTAACTGTGAACTCACATGGTGAGGGTCTTAACTTAGGCGATCGTATTTCCTGTTAGGAGTAACACGTACACACACTGAATACGTCATTGGAAAGCCCCTAGTCTGTACTTTTAAACAAGCCAGGTAGGTGTCTGAGTAATATGCGAGTAACCACCGGGCTGAATGTAAAGAGTTAAATAAATATTTACATGAGTACAATATAACGGGTTATTTTTGTAAAACTGTATTATCTGGCTGGAGTCAGGAACGTAACCCCAATTTATAACATTGTTCCTATGGGAAAATGTGCTTGGACTTACAACGTTTCGACTTACAACGCGACTTCCAGGAACCATTTGTGTCTTAAGTGCGAGAACTGCCTGTAGTTGCATTGTGACTATTGAAGTATTTTGGTTCATTTAGCTTTACATCCATTCTTTCATTTCCCTGTCCTATATCATTGTTAGATGAAACTAAAAACAGACAACTGAAGCCTACCTTACGCTAAATGTGTTGTGTGCAGTCAGTAGCACAGGAAGAATATGCTCATACATCCAATGCAAGTACTATCTCTTTTCTCCATTTTTTTAGGCATGCTAAAGATACATTCAGGCCAGTCCAACACTCAACAGGCTGTGCTGACTATCCCTGCCAGCCAGCTCAGACAGCTGGGTGTGAGTTCAGCAGCAGGAGGGGTGCAGACCGTCCTTATGCCTGTCAACAAAGGTACTATGCAGGGTGGGGGCTGGAAGCAGTTTTACCTTCAGTATCGTGTCACGTATTACTGTTTCAGGTTTATCGCAAATGCTTTTGAGTAAATCCTGCAGATTTAAGGCCATTGCAGACTGGATCCGATGCGTCATTTGTCGTCCGTCATCCGAAAACTCGTCCATCAACTTGATTGCACATTGAATGCGTTAAAACCACACCAGAAAAAAGGCAGATGTCTTCAACCAGCTCCAGCAGCGATGATGAACATGTATTACTTATCCTGTGGAGTCAAAGCCAAAACCCCCAAAAAGGCGACATTGGATGCACTATTAATTAACCCTAAAGAGCTGGGGGAGAGTCACAGGCTGATACAGGAGCTTAAATTGGACAACGAACGGTTAACCAGTTGCAGATTTCAAGTTAGCTATAACATTTTGTAAGTAATTTGAACTTTGCAGCTGTTTCAGAGCTGAAAACAATTAAAAGGTCTAATTAAGCAAATTATCAGTTCAATTAAGGGTCTAGTTAAGTAATTGATAGCTCAACTGGAATGAAAACCAGCAGACACAGTGGGTCCCCAGGACCACGATTGAGAACTACTGCCCTAGGACATCAAGGCTTTAAATGTCTGCTCCTAAGATAATATGTCTATTAAAACTCAGGTTTTGAAGACATTGAGAAAAGGCTTCAAGTCTAAATGTTTGGCATTGAGTTTATTTTAGTATTTCTAAATTCAGCACTATTGGGTATTTAATACGGATGTGTTATGGATGAAATAAACTATGTATATTTGCTATGAATTATGATATTCTGCATTGGCAGCACAGGTTTGCCTGGCCAACTATCTTCATTAACACAATCAAGCATTAAAAAAAATCAGGCTACTACAAGTATACAGATAGAAATAAGATTATTATAGCTACTTTAAAGTGGGTACTACTGAAACAGTAGAAGAATACACATTTGTAAAAAAAAATAGGCATGGATTTTTGTTATATCTTAATTGTTTACCCTTTTTTGTGCAAACAAATTATGTTTGGTAGCAACTAAAAATATATGCCTCTCTCACATAACATGACAGCATCTTACATATCCCCCTTGTTAAATATATGCTCTTTTTAAAATGTTCAGGTCTTTTCTCCTCGTGTTTTTCAATAGTGGTCCAGTCCCAATCAACCAGTAAAGTCACCCCAGCTGCAATAGGAAGTGGACTCTCTACAGCAACCAGCTTGATCACCAGCAGCACTTCTCCATCCACACCGACCACATCCACTGTGCAAGGTTCCCTTTTTTTATTTACCATAGACATTAAAAAATAGCAACAAACAAAAATGACATGATGGTTTTATGTATTTATGTTTTCAAATTACTCTTGCACCATTCATGCACCCTTATTGTCCATCCAGTTGTGACTTGTTTATTTTATCTAGGTCATTCATGGCTTTTCAAACAGTGATCGTGAAGGGGGTTCCTACGTTACAAACTAACCTCTTTAGTGTTTGGTGCTGTGCAAGGGATATTCCTTTGCAGTCCCCTTATTATGATGTTTGTAATCATTGATATCTGGGATCTCTTGCTCCCATAATGAGTTATTATTTTTCTCTAAATCTGCATTGATCTTTCATTGAGCTTGTCACGAGTTGCACCAAGTTCAGAATTGTCTTGAAAATTGCAATGAAAGCTCTAAAATAGTGACACTCTTTTATGCCTTCCATGCTATGAGCTCCACTGTCTGTAGTAATTGGGAAGTGGGAGCTTGAATGAACCTTAGTTAATATAGAAAGAAATAATTAATTGCTCCCCACTCTGTCATCCAAGCCATTGTTCTAACTCCAGTTCAGTGTACTGTATTGGAATCTAACAAGCCAGAATACAAAAACAGCACTGCAATGAGGACCGTTGCAGGTGGAGAGAGAAGTATGAAATAACCTCTTAGAAACTAATGCTTCAGAGACACTTGTGGCTTTTTCTCTGCAGTGAAGTCTGAGCCTGGCATTGTGGGGCCGAGCAGCAGTGCAGTGTCCTCAGCTACCGGCAGCACTGCAGTGAAAGTAGAACAAGGCACAGAGGCATCACTTGAACTCATTAAGTAAGAACTTGATTTCTGTTGCTTTTTATTTTAAGTTTAATCCACTCCACTTTGACATGGTATCAGTTTTCTCCGACTTTTGAATCTTTCTGCAGGGGAATATTTTCATTTTCAGACGCGGATAATGTCTATCAGTTCTGAACCTGTTGGGAGTGTCATGCCAATTTCTCTTGCCTGGTTTTTGAGTGTTTTTTTGCTTCTTCCTCTTGCAGAAACCATGTTAACTGTGCACTTTATTTAACATGTTGCCTTTTTGAATTTGAAACTCCTTGATGGCGTTCTAACAAATACAACCCCTTATACACAAACTTTTATACCACATTTCCATGAGCTTGAGTTGCCCCCCACACCTCCTGAAATTACATCACAATGTCAATCAACAATGTTGTAGGGGGCGAGAACGTACGCTATAACAGGACATTTTGGCTGGTATTAAATTTGGCAGATTTGCTACCTTGGGGAATTTTGACAGTTTTTGAATTGTCACTTTTCAATTGGCAAGTTCACAAAGAAAAATGCAACACAGTTTTTCATTTATACTTTTCATCCAAAAACATTCAAGTAAATGTTAACTTAATGAAATCTGTCTGCTAAAACAGTATCTCATTTACAGTAACTTGTTATAGCATCTATAACTTGGAGAACAACAAAGACGACCTTCTAATCAGTTACAGTAAAATTAAGGGCCATAAAAGGACGATAAATAAAGTAACCAGTAAACTTTTACGATAAGCATTTGCTGTATCTCAGTTTTAAAACTTAGATACTGTTCACAACATAACACAGTGGAATGATCAGTGTCATGTAGTAATTGTAGGACAGGCTACTGCCAAACAAATTTAAAAAAAAAAAAAGGAATGCAAAAAATATTGCCTCTGGGTTTCTGATCACATCAATTCCAGATTTTTGTGAATCCTTTGATGGAAATGTCCGGTCTAATTTCAATTTTTTCAAGCAAATTGGCTTCATCGCTACCGTTCCAGGGCTCTATGTTTTAGATATTTAACTACTGGCCCCTGGGGCTACTGAGCTTGTTTTTACTGGCCTGGATCAATTTTATCTGGCACAATATATATTATTTATATATTTGTCATGATGGCTTTTATTTTCACTGTGTTTAGGGGGTAGGGTAACCAAAGATAGCCCACGTCTCTCAAAAGAAAAAGAAAGTGGCTAAGCGAAGCCTTTCAGTGTACGTTACTTCAGCCCTTTAACGTGCACACATTTGTGTGCTAATCAGAAAATGAAAATATTAAATTTGAAAATGAACATATACAAATGAAACTCATTTTTTTCACAAGCAAACATGCATCTGAGCTGTTACCATATGGTCACAGCAATGCTAAAACTGAATTATAATAATCCTAATTAGGGACGTGTCAGTGTAGTCGAATACACGATTACACGAAAATAAAGTAAAAATATTCAAATAACATTTTACATATTCTAGTACACAGAAAAATGTGTGAACCGAAATAAAATAAGCAAGTGCTAAAAGAAGGAAGTCAAATTTGGGAAACATTGAAATTAGAAAGGTAATTTAACGTTATGATGAATATGAAGACATACTAAATGTTAAGCAGAACAACTCAGTGACTAATAAGAAAAAGCAGGATACTTGCAAGTTGGTTATTTTTTTAAAACTCTGGACTGCAGTGCTCAATGTAAAACATCTACTGTTGGCATTTTGTGAATGGATAGCAATGTCAGCATTTGCACTGACCATTAAAAGTACAACCAGGAATGTGCCTTGTTTTGAATTACTTACAGGTTGTTGAATAAATAAAGTAACTTGACTTATATTCATCTGAGGTCAGTACTTAATGGCTAGTTGTAATTGGCAGAAATGTTATGCTACTGTAATGTTGGAATATATTTCCTATTGTTTTGGCAAGGTTGCAATATTTGCACTGTTCCGATTATTTTATCAATGTTATTATTTCAGTAAACAAAAGGAACAACTTGTGTCAAACAAAGAAAGATCGTCTTAGACATTGTTTGTACACTTTGTGAACCTGGCTAAACTTTATTGCTTAAACTGTAGTTTAAACTATTTTTTGGAGTGTAAGAGCAGGGACTAGAGTTCGGGAAATTGAATAGGTGAAAATGTTGCACCCTGTGCATTTTAATAGGAAACTATTCCAAATTTAAATTCCTAATCCTAATAATAAACAATATTCATAGTACTACATAATAAGTATCCTCAGAGCGTTGTCGCTTGTGTACTCTCCCAAGTCAGTGGTAGTCTTGCTTAGTGATACCAGCGAGTCCTGGAAAGATTGTGAAGTCACAGCAGACAAACACCTGCTGTCTTGCAAACTATTACTGTGAGACTGGATATGATGTAAACGACATGTTGAATTTTCAACAAATAAAGCTGCTGTTTTAGTCAGGGAAACAAGGCAGAACATTACTTTTTTTTCACTGTCATAATGAAGCCAGATAAAGTCTCCACTCTAAATGTTCGTCTTCATTTTTTTTACAATTACTTTCTTTATGATTATTGATTCAGAGCTTACCTTTTGACTTATTGTTTGCATAGTTGTAGAAAACCCGATTTGTAAAGGTTGTCCACGTAGCGGAAGCAGTTCTTACCAGCACAGCACTCTGGTAAGTAGTCTCGTCAGATTCTGACGATACCACAAACATGACGAGTGGCGGGAAAATTCGGATTAGTTCAATTACGTCGTTATCGGAAGGGGTGGGTAAATTAGTTTTTGGAGCTTTTTGGCACACGTTCGTGAAACGGAAGCCATGTGCACTATACGTAAGTTTTATACTGTATATCTGTTATATGTAACCGGCCCAGTCGAGACTGTGGTGCTTCATAACTACAGGCCAAAATGTGATCTCTCCAGCCCCGAGTCGCCGGGCCATGGTTAATGTCGAACCCTGCATTCTCATATCCACTTTCACATCTGACACATTATTTCCCTTATCCAGCGCTTCTTTCCCTGTGCTGCATACGAGTCTCCAGAGGTATATGTACAGCGTGAAACAAAATGCGAAAGAATGCCTAGACGGATTTATCTTTTAAATTGTTTACAATTTGACTGTAATACTGTCTGCAGCGAATTCATGTCTTGACCTTTAACTCGTTATTATTTCTGGGGAAAATTGGCAGTATTCCCTACCCAACTCGGGTAACTCAGATTTTTCATCAACTCGAGTTCTGCAGAATTCAGGCCAATTTGAGCGCAGTTGGCAGTCCATGGAAACGAGGTATTAGAAATAGGCCAATTTTGTTTATTGTTTTTTTTTTTCATGATGGTGAATTAGCACACCTTTCCTTCCAGTGCTTCCATCAGCAACACCACACCTACAGTACTATAACAAGTTGAGTATTCTCCCTTCATGAATCTCAGCAAGCTTTAGTTAGCTCAATTTTTTTGTATTACTTTATTTATTTTTGACATTTTGCAGCACTGAAAACTTGAAGAATCTACACCAGCTTTTGACAGCCCTGGTGAAAAAGTTTCCACTCATCGTATGTGAAAAAAGTAAGCATAGTTACTGTAATGTTTTAATGGGTAAAAGTGTATAGTATATCAATTAATCACATTACTTCTCTGCCTCTGAAGTACATTGCTAAGCCTGACAGTTCTGTGTATGTAGGCTGATTGCCTGTCTATCTATCACACTCATGCTTTTGCCAGAACCAAGAGAACATCTTATACCTTCGCAGGAAACCTGCCAAGGACGTTCACTAAGTGTTGATGAGTAGGTCAAATTCACATTTTTACATGTACGGTGAGTGTAGGTCACGGATATCCTTTTTCATGGGATTAATGAAAATGACATACTTGGTGTTAGCAAGAATCAAGCCCGAGGCGCACACTCAGTTTTGAGAACATATGTTCAAACGTGAGGGATGTATTGCTAATGTGCTTGTGTGTAACTTTTAGCAGAGGACTCCAGTCCTTTCTGTGCGCGATCAGTGGAGCAGTATTACAGCTGGAATATTGGAAAACGAAGAGCGGCTGAGGTACATTCATTAAAGATTTTTTTATTGTGAACCCTCGTGGTGCAGTGCTGTCATATTTATTTATTGTGATTGCTGGGTGTTTCTTGTTCTGTATATACTGTTAGTATTGTATTGCTGTCTGTACATATGATTAAAACTGTGTATGTGCATTTGTTAATGGCTTCCATTAAATAAACTCATTAAGTGCCCCCCCCCATGATTATCTCTGATTAAAGAGTATTAATTTCTATCAATAGTCTACATGCACACACAAACAACCCACAGACATGCATAGGTTTCATGATACCTACCGTGCAAATAGCAGTAAAAGCCTGTGCAGTGCTTATTCATTTTGGTTTATTTAATTGTTTTTCTTGATGATTAATTGGTCAATGACACAGCCATTTCATTTTTATATTTTAATTGTTACTATCCTAGGCACCGAAAGAGTTGTTTTTTCCCAACACCGGTATGAAATTCTCAAGGACTAGTAATTTGTTCCAACTTACTCATGCACAGTATGAGATTTGTGTTCTAGCATATATGTTAACATGGACCTGCTGCTGTTATTTCATTCTTTTTATTTTTTAGCTTGGAACTTATTGGAATTTATATGGGAAATGTTTGGTTAAATATAAGTAAAGATATCTATGGTGCAACGTAACCAAATGTTTGGCTTTCCATGCTAAAGTGGCAGCGAGCGGTGGCTGTTAAGAAGGTCCTTCAGGAGATTTTGGAAAAGTCAGAGAGGTTTCAGAACATCACCCCTTTGAAAAGCAAACAGATTGTGCAGTGGTGTCGTCAGCGTGGCTACACACCTCCTGACCTGGAGCTCATGAGAAGCGAAGAAGACTCCATGGAGGATATCCTAACACAGATTGACAACGAGCCTGGTAAGATCAAGGTCTTTTTACGGTTATTGCATTCTGAGTTATTTTCGTGTTTCTTTGAAAGGCAAATTGTAGTCCTCTGGAGATTATCCTTGGGAAGTTTGCTTTTTCTGTAAAACAAAGTAACTTGATGTATGTATTCCGCTGGAGTATTCATCTTCATTTGCATCAGACTAATAGTGAATGAATGTGTTTGAGATGTGTTTGTACATTCGGATTTTACTTGTTGGTAGTTTCTCCATGTAGTTTAAGATATGGAAAGACACTGTATTGCAGCAAATAATACAGATAGGGGGGCCTAATTCACTCAGCATTTACTCTGGTCAACTATTCTTTTAAAAAATTAAAACAAAAATACTAGTTTTATTGAAAATAAAAATAAACTAATTGTAAGTGTTTTTTAAATCCGGTACAATTTTGCAGTCTTGAAAATACTTGATGTAAAAAAACTGTGGACACACACCCTCCCTCATTTAAAAAAAAACAACAAAAAAAAACAAAAACAATCTTCAGCATTCTTGAAAATACTGAAGTATTTTAAACTAATACGTTTTACTTGCATTAAGAAAAGTTTGCAAACCTTATTCATGATGCAAATCAATATTTAAGATTAGCTGTAGCTACCATGACCTGTCTGTACATACCATTAAAACTGTGTATGTGCATTTATTAATGGCTAATTAGGTGCCAAAAATGATCTGGTTTGTGAATAGAAAATTGGTGTTACCTCAGATGCCACTTATCTTTAGTGGTTCTTTCATGAACTAGGCCTAAATACATTAAAATCTAAATAGATAGATGTATAAAAACAAAATTAAATCCACCACTCAAGTATTAAGTGAAGACAACAGATAGTCCCACCCCTAAAGGTGTTATAAGGCATGACATTAGGAGCGCAATGATTTCATCCTGTAGAGTTGCCTTAATGCTTTTATGCAGTGTTTTAAAACATATCTACATATTTTATTGTTTTATTTTACTATCTCCATATGCAAATATGTTTCAATTCCATTGAAAATAGGTGTACACTATAATACCAATATATTGCGATATAATAACCAGTATTTGAACAACAATACCAATATTTTTGGTTTATTTTTTTTTGGTTTAACTAATTCAGGGAAACGTCTCCTGGAAAATGTCAGCTATTAGACACAAGATAATCACCTCCCGCGAGAACTCGTAATGCGTGCACAAAAGAAAATACGGCAGAAGCACACTGAGATTTTGAGCTGCTTAAATTTTGCAAAGCAAATTCACATGTGTAGAATCATTTACTGATTTAAAAAAAAAAAAAACACCCTAAAAAAGGTGGCTGTATGGCACCACACATTGCGGTATGTTTTTTTTATGCAAGGCTGAAATAAAAAATGCTGGCGGTACGACCAAACATACGTACAGTGGTGTAGTCCTCGGAAAAGTACCGGAAAAAGTATGCAAATTCACGTTTTATTTGTACACTGAACCTGAGGTAACATTTAATAGGTAACACTTGCATCTCGCAGGTGACTTAGGTTACTCCCCCTTGATCAGTGCTGCCGGACTGGAGTTTTTCCAGACACATTTGGCTTGTTTTGTCATTGGTGGTTTTGTTTTCTTTTGGCTTTTTATCATGCATGTTCTTCTGTTTTTTTTCGATTATGAGGTCATCTCCAGCACAGAACTTCAAAGCACATGATGCCCCCCTCTCCCCTGTGTCTTTTCTGGAGCTCTGCATCCAATAAAATTACGAATTACACAAATGCTTGGTTATTTTTTTTATTTGTCGCCAATTTAAGAACTGTATCAGTGCAATTTTAATTGTTTTTATAATATTACACAAGATTCTGAATATCTTTTTTTTCCCTGGACCTATTGCATTTAATCTCATCAGATTAAAAAAAAAAAAAAAAAACTGAGGTTCTGGTACTGTAAGTAGTGAGGAGAAAAAAGCAAAGCAGATACATAAATAAATTGTTTATGACATTACTTCTCCTAGTCCAGCCTCCAAAAAATGATTGCACGAAGGCGCTGCTCTCTTGACAGACGTTGTATATCCAGTCAACTGTCTTACTAATTAGGTGATTAAGTGCATATGCTTTAGTCATAGTCAGTCAAGCGTGTCATGGTCAAGGGTGAATGATTAAGTGATTTAAAAAAAAAAAAAAAAAAAAAACATTTTGTCAATGTCCATCATTTATATACCTTTATTTTTATGTGTTATAATAGTGGTAAGTGTGACCGATTTTATATACAGTGGCTCTCAAAAGTATTCACCCCCCTCCCTTGGACTTTTCCACATTTTATTGTTACAACATGGAATCAAAATTGATTTAATTAGGAGTTTTTACCACTGATCAGTACAAAAATGTCCTTAATGTCAAAGTGAAAAATAAAATCTACAAATTGTTATAAATTTAATTAGAAATATAAAACAGAAAATATTTGATTGCATAAGTATTCACCCCCTTGAGTCAATATTTGGTAGAGGCACCTTTGACAGAAATTACAGCCATGAGTCTATTTGGATAAGTCCCTACCGCTTTGCACATCTGGACACTGCGATTTTTGGCCATTTCTCTTTGCAAAATTGCTCAAGTTCCGTCAAGTTGGATGGGGACCTTTGGTGAACAGCAATTTTCAACTCTTTCCACATATTCTCAATTGGATTGAGGTCTGGGCTTTGACTGGGCCACTCCAGGACATTGACCTTTCTGTTTTTAAGCCACTCCAGTATGGCTTTGGCTGTATGTTTGGGGTCATTGTCCTGCTGGAAGATGAATCTTCTCCCAAGTCCCAGGTCTCTTGCAGACTTCAGCAGGTTTTCCTCCAGGATTTCTCTGTATTTTGCTGCATCCATTTTGCCCTCTATCTTCATGAGCTTTCCAGGCCCTGACGCAGAGAAGCATCCCCATAGCATGATGCTGCCACCACCATGCTTCACAGTAGGGATGGTGTTCTCAGGATGATGTGCGGTGTTAGGCTTGTGCCAAACATAGCATTTAGCATTGAGGCCAAAAAGCTCTATTTTGGTCTCATCAGACCATAGAATCTTCTTCCACTTGGTCTCAGAGTCTCCCACATTTGCCTTCTGGCAAACTCTAGACGATATTTTATGTGAGTTTTTTTCAACAATGGCTTTCTTTTTGCCACTCTCCTATAAAAGCCAGTTTTGTGAAGCACCTGGGCTATTGTTGCCATATGCGCAGTGTCTCCCAGCTCAGCCGTGGAAGACTGTAACTCTTTTAGAGTTGCCATAGGCCTCTTGGTCGCCTCCCTGACTAGTGCCCTTCTCATCAAGATACTCAGTTTTTGAGGACAGCCTGTTCTAGACAGATTCACAGTTGTGCCATATTCTCTCCATTTCTTAATAATGGGCTTTACTGTGCTCCGGGGGATATTCAGTGCCTTGGAAATGTTCTTATATCCTACCCCTGATTGGTGCTTTTGAAGAACCTTATTCCTTATTTGCTTTGAATATTCCTTTGTCTTCATGATGTAGTTTTTGTTAGGAAATGTACTAACCAACTGCGGGACCTCCCAGAGACAGGTATATTTAACCTGAAATCATGTGAAACACCTTAATTGCACACAGGTGGACTCCATTCAACTAACTATGTGACTTCTAAAGACAGTTGGTTGCACCAAAGCTTATTTAGGTGTGTTATAGCAAAGGGGGTGAATACTTATGCAATCAGTTATTTTCTGTTTTATGTTTGTAATTAATTTAGAACAATTTGTAGATTTTATTTTTCACTTTGACATTATGGACTTTTTTTGTGTTGATCAGTGGTAAAAACTCCTGATTTTAAATCCATTTTGATTCCATGTTGTAACACAATAAAATGCGGAAAAGTCCAAGGGGGGTGAATACTTTTGAAAGCCACTGTAAAGCAGCGTTAAACCTGTGTTCATGGCTACAGTCCTAGGATGCACTTTTGAAAAACATATTTAATATATTATCTGTTCTAGATGTGATTTCAAGGTGTGCCGTTAGCCCTCCTATCTCCATTGTGTTGCTCCCTGTTCTAGATGTCATTTCAAGGTGTACAGTTAACCCTGCCTCCATTGTATTGCTCCCTGTTCTAGATGTCATTTCAAGGTGTACAGTTAACCCTGTCTCCATTGTATTGCTCCTTGTTCTAGATGTCATTTCAGGGTGTACAAATAGCCCTCCTGTCTCCACTGTATTGGTCCCTGTTGTAGATCTTATTGCAAGGTGCATAGTCAACCCTCCTGTCTCCACTGCAGAGTGCCCCGTCACATACCTGCAAGCAGATGAGCTGTGTCAGAGGCTGCAGGAGCTGCAGGGGCTGCTGAAGACCGAGCCAGAGAGCGAGGAGGAGGTGGTGGATGTTGTCGGGGTGAAGCAGCCTGTCAAGAACCAGATCAAACAGGAGAAGGAGGACGAGGACGAGGAGGTCAGGTTTTACCTGGGCCCCTCGCCCGCCACGGAGTTTGTGAGAGATGCCGGCCAGCAGGTAAAATATTCTTCGGAGTTTCAATGGACTTCTGATGCTGGCACTATAACCTCTTGCTAACAGAACCTATTGGATGGAGTTGTCCCATGTGATCATCTTTATTTTAGACATAACTTGCTCTGTATCACTTGGTCTCACGTATTGTTTAATTATGAACTGAGACTGAATAAACAGGATCATTTTTTATTTATTTATTTATTTTTAGTCAGTATTTTAATTTGTTGATCAGTAGTTTAAAATAAAGAAGTATCTCCTTCACAAGGTTCTCCTGATAACTGTAGAAAAAAAAAAAACCAGCATCCTCAAAAAAAAAAATCCCAGCATCCTCTGAAACAAACAAAAGCTCTGTTTTTAGTTTGTAGTGATCTGCTTTTTCCTGATGCCGATGCATGTTACAAAGATGCTACTTGTTTATGCAGATTGGGATTTCATTCCAGCCAGTAGAACTGGAGAAGAAGGTTTACGGGCCTGCAGTAGAAGATATGATCTTTAAGGTAAGCTGCCAGAGGAACCCCCATTATTGTGAAATATAGACCTGAAGCTGGCCACACTGACATCAGAGTGTTTTAAGTGACTCGACTAAAATAAATCCATCGTTTTGAAATAGGTGTGTGTGTCTCTTGGTAGTGCTTTCAGAGCAAGAACCTCGCTGCAAAACAACAAAAGTTAACCAGTCCAACTCCTGCATCTCTATCAGTGAATCTAATTAAACTCTTGGTATCTGGTTACTTGGTGTGCAAACCTGGATCGTACAGATTACTCTTGTTGGCAAATAAGACCATAGTTGATCTTTGTGATTGTAACATTAATGTATGTATATTTTATAAGTCTTATAAGTTTCTTTGTTAATAAAATACTGTTGTTTATTTTCCGTAGGCAACTGAACAGTTTGCAACTGAGATTTTACGAGAAGCGTTGGCTGTTGCCTTTGCCAGGTCCCCCCAAAACAGGTACATGCTTACTTCATGCTTATCTTCATACAGGACTGAAACATTATTTAGAAATAAACTTGTGTGGGGGGGATATACCCTTGTAGAATCAGTACCTTTTGTATACTAATGTATTGGTTGCATTAGGACAGATCAGTGCAATGGTGACAGCATGCAGTAACCAGGGATCATATTTAACTACATTAAAGTTTTTTAGGAAATGGTATTCAGATCATGGGGTCAAATCAACACAGAGCAAAAGTGCTACCACTTCCGAATTACATGAAATTGGTGTAAATGTACAGTGCCTATAGAAAGTCTACACCCCCCCCTTGAAATTTTTTCACATTTTGTTGTCAGAGCCTCAGAGTTTCATGCATTAAATGATGATTTATTTCCACTTATCAACACACCATACTCCACACTATTAAGGGGAAAAAGTTTTTATTAAGAAAATAAATATGTATTAAAAATACAAAACTGAAAGATCATAATTGGATAAGTTTCCACCCCCCTGAGTTAATACTTGGTGGAAGGACCTTTGGCAGCAATTACAGCTGTGAGTCTGTTGGGATAGGTCTCTACCTTTGCACACCTAGATTTGGCAATATTTGACCATTCTTCTTTACAAAACTGTTCACGCTCTGTCAAGTTCCTTGGGGAGCGATGGACAGCAATCTTGAAGTCATGCCACAAATTTTCGATTGGGTTTTAGGTCGGGGCTCTGACTGGGCAACTCAAGAACATTTACCTTTTTGTTCCTTAGCCACTTCAGTGTAGCTTTGGCAGTATGCGTTGGGTCGTTGTCATGCTGAAAGGTGAACTTCCGTCCCAGTTTCAGCTTTCTTGCAGAGGGCAGCAGGTTTTCCTCAAGGACTTCTCTGTACTTTGCTCCATTAATTTTCCCTTCTATCCTGACAAGTGCCCCAGTCCCTGCCGATGAGAAACATCCCCATAACATGATGCTGCCACCACCATGCTTCACAGTAGGGATAATGTTCTTTCGGTGATGCGCTGTGTTGGGTTTGCGCCAAACATAACTGTTTGCATTTTGGCCAAAAAGTTTCAATTTAGTTTCGTCAGACCACACAATTTTTGCCACATGGCTACAGAATCTCCTGAGTGTTTTTTTCTTAAATGGGATTCAAGGTGGGCTTTCTTGAGTAATGGCGTCCTTCTTGCCACCCTACCATACAGGTCAGATTGCTTGGGATATTGTTGTCAAATGCACACTTTGACCAGTCTTGGACATAAGTGCCTGTAGCTCTTGCAAAGTTGCCATTGGCCTCTTGGTAGCCTGTCTGATCAGTCTCCTTCTTGCTTGGTCATCCAGTTTGGAGGGATGGCCTGATCTAGGCAGAGTCTTGGTGGTGCCATACACCTTCCACTTCTTTAATAATCGTCTTGACAGTGCTCCAAGGGATATTCAGGTCCTTTGATATTTTTTTTATACCCATCCCCTGATCTATGCCTTTGAACAGCTTTGTTCCAGAGTTCTTTTGAAAGTGTCTTGGTGCTCATGGTTGAGTCTTTGCTTTGAAATACACTACCCAGCAGAGGGAACCTACAGGAACTGCCGAATTTATCCTGAAATCATGTGAATCACTACAATTTAACACAGATGGAGGCCACTTAACTTGGTGTGTGATTTTGAAGGCGATTGGTTACATTGGAGCTAATTTAGCTAATTTATTAAAAGGGGGGTGGACACTTATCCAACCAAGCTATTTCAGTTTTTATTTTTAATAAATTTTCTACAATATTTTCTAAAATATTTTTCGACTTTTAAGTTGTGGGGTAGGATGTGTAGATAAATGAAAAAAAAAAAAAAAAAAAAACTATTTTAATGCATAAGGCAACAAAAGATGAAAATTTTGAAAAGGGGTGTAGGCTTTCTATAGGCACTGTATATGTGATGGTATTTTTAAACTGACCCATATGAGGTAACATTGTTTTTGCTAAACCTTGAACAGCTGTTTATTTATAGTTTTTGTTGAGCTACAGAGTTCATTGTGGACCCAGAATGAAATCTATAGCTTGCTTCCAAATCATCTTCTAATTGCTGTCCAATGTTGCATTTTTGGCCAAAACTTGGAGATTATGGGTTGTAGAGATCTGCTATTGTGTGTTCTTTGGTTTCTCTGTGGACTCACTAAACACACACACACACACACACACACACACACACACACACACACACACAGTTTAATCCAAATCAGACACTGTTACACAGTTTGATGGTTTTTACCTGGAATGATTCCTTGGGCCTATATACACTTGTGGTAGTTTTGTGTTTTAGTAAAACACTGTACTGGAATCAAATGTAGTTGTGCAGTACATCGATGTGGGGATTATTCAGAGTGGAGTCGATAGGTCTGTTTTGTAGCCTCCATACTAAACTAATCAACCAACGAAAACAACGGATCATCAATAAACTAAAAAGAGATCAACATTTCAGCACACTCATAGTCCCCTGGTCAATTAAATTGCAGAATAGTATAGTGTGTTTGGTATTTTGCAGTACTAGTGCAAAAAAAATCCAGTATATATTACAGCACTTGTGTGAGGAGTTTGTTAACTATAGCCAAAGCCTTTCAAGAAATTATTCAACCTGTTGACTGGATATTTATTTAAACTTTTACTTTCCAATGCAGAATTCCTAGAGAGATAACAGCTATGAACATCCACCAGGCTGTGAGCAGCATCCCATCCTGCGACTTCCTCACCAATAAATACATGGGCATCCTAATGAAAGACAACCACCCTGAGTGAATCACTGAGAAGATCCCAGTACGATAGCACTCTGGTAAAACACCATGGCTGTCTGCATGGTGCTTTCTGGTTTACCACGGACAAGCTAGTTCAAATGGACAAGTAACTGTTCCCTAAACAATGAATCTGAACTCGCATACACTTGAAACTAACACACTGCAGCCAGCAGTGCGCATAAAGAAGGGTTTCCTGTTTTGATACAGATTGTGAACAGAATATGCTGAAAATGAATTGGTGTACGTGGTTGAAATGAAAGTGAAAAACATATCGCAGGGTTCTATTTAGTTGATATAAGCAGACCTAAATACTACAGCTGTTAAAATTAGGCCGCTGTTTACATACTTTTAATGAGAATGAGATGTATTGGAGATCGCATGCAATGGTTAGATATGTTGTTTTTCATAACCTTGTTTTTCAGAGGCCCCTATTTTGAATCCTCTGATAATTTTTTGTTCCTCCACTGGTGAGTCTTGTTTTGTTAACAACAGAACAGAAATAAAAAGTTGAATCTCATCTTCAAACCTCAGTTGTTCATGGTTTGTTAAAATAAAGGCCTGTAATGTATCTTGTCTTGTTTTATGATGATGTGAATTTCACAGAATGCGCTTTTGTGAGGCCTAATGGATTTTGCTTCATTTTGAAAATGGTTGCTTTAATCAATGGCTGTCTTGAGATTTACTTCGAGATTCAAATCCTTCTACACATTACTAATCTATAGAGTGATTGACTGATACAAAGGCATTTCACACACTTGCAGTTACTATCCTACGGCAGTAAACTTTCTCAGTCAGCCCTACGATGTCTTATTGCTCACATTACACTTTTGTTGACATTACCTTTGTCTTCTGTAGTAACATTTAACTACGTTTGCCCTTTAAGCGGAAGTACAGTTGCGTTATGTATTTGTCAGATAGTTAATGTTTCATAATGTGTTCTGTACGTGAATGCATTTGTCAACAAAGATATATAATTGTTCTTATATTAAAACTGCGAAGTAAAATGTGCATCAGTTGTTTGCTGTATATTTTTACTGCTAGGACCTCACATGTGACGCACACACAGTCAGATAAAGAATGACATTCCGTTTACGTCCTCTTATTAAGAAAAGCACACACATATTCACGTACACGTTGGAACTACTAGGTACTGTATTGGGTGTGGAACAAATCGTAGAGGTAAAAAAAATAGTTAAAGAGGATTTTAAAAAATAAATACATTAGTTAATCATGTACTTGATAACGTCTGCTACTCTATTTGTGAACATATTATTTTGTAATACGTTTTGTGCAATATATTTTAAAACTGCTGAATACAATTACAATACTGACATTACTGGTTCACTACTAGTTTAAACCTTAAATGTAAAACAGCGCAGATGCTGCTTTGATTGTACAAGGGTGTGATTAGTCTCTCTTCTACTCGACTAGCCGACTGTTCAGTACCATGCCTACTAGGTATGTACCACTAAGTGTTTTGTAACATCTCCTTTGAGAAACAGACCACAATTAATTGGCCCAGTGGTCTCCTCTCATTTTTAACTCTTCATATGTTACAAAAAATAACTTTGATAAGTAGAGGTTATCTTTAAACTTCACAATCTGTCTTATTAACAAAAGAGAACATTGTCAAATTCCAGCTTTCACCAAGCAAAATACATTTGTATACTTGTATTTATAAGACTACAAAAAGCTTAAGAAGAGAAAACTGGGGTGAGATGTATGTTGCTGATGAGTCACCTGACCAGCATTTGACCCTGAGACGTTCTGGCCCAGAGCCTAATGTGCAACTTGCTGATCCACAACGCACTTTCTAAAACTTGCTGTGAAGACTGTAAAAAGAAGTACAAAGCACAGCAGACTTGCCCTGCCCCAGTTCTGATCTATTTTAGTGCTGTATAGACAGGAGGCTAGGTGTCTTGGGACATGTGTCTGGAGAGCAGTCTGGATTGGAAGTTTTATATTTTGCTGCGCAGGGCATGTTTCTGAATAACTTCAAGGACTTCCCAGGATTCTCCAACTTTTTATGCAAATATATAAGGTACACTGACACGGATTCATTTTTTTCGGTTAACATGCTACAATAACAGTTCTGCCAGGGCTTGAAATAACAGAAACAGTGAAAAGGATAATTTCAGTTCCATTATGCTGAAACAAGAACTTTGTTTTAAGGTGTACCCTAAGAAATTACCCATTTCCCAAATCGCATCCCAAATTGCATGCTTTTAGAGTGATTGTTTAGAAATCTGTTTTGAAGATCTTATCACGTATTAACGTACTGACTGACAGAACATTTAGTTATAAACATCATCTCACTTTTGCTTTATAGCTTTACAACCAGACTTACAATCTTTTTTTTTTAATAACAGCTTTCACACACACACCATTTTGCAGTGTAAACGCTTTAAAAAGTTGGCATACCATACCATGATAGTGCAGATTTTGTCTTGTTCAATAGGGGAAAAAACATTTTGTTTAGGTGGATTTATTTCAAAAAGTTCTCCATCTGTAAGACACAGAAAGGCCTTCTAACAGCAGGTCGATGCGAGGCCACTTGGGGTGAACTGAATTTTGACATCGCTCAGAGACCAAGTCTGTAGCTTTATCTGTTAACACCGCTTCAGGGCAACACGAGTGTGAAAGTTCTGCACTGTCAGGTTGTTTATAATGCTCCCAGTGGAACGCTAGAGGCACTTGGGAGCAGTGTGAAAGCTGCATTTATTATTTCGCATAGCCTGTCACTGAATTGTCTTGATTGACTTTGCTTGTGTTTGGAATGTTTCTACCAGACTGGACAGCAAGCAACATGGATATAACAGTGCTGTATCCTGCTAAAACATGTTTTAAAATACTGAGCACAGTGCCATCACTTTACGAATAAACAATTTCATAAAATGAAATGGAAATAAACATGAGCAAGAATTTAAATGGAAGTACTCAAGTTTTCTTTACTGTTTTTCTGTTTTCAGTGGAATTTTCTTTCCTACGTTACTAAGAGTGATATGCAATGTCATTATCTTTCCTAGTTCTGTATACAAGTCTGTAGTTTTAAAAGATTTTACTGATCTGTGGAGATAAGGCATGTTTTTAATTTGTTATATTTTTTTTTTACTATATATCAATAATAATCTTCTACAATTGTAATAACACATGCTAATTCCAGCCTGTTTGTTGCAAGTGTGGTTATTGCTTTAAAGATGTAAAACCAAGATTTTGAAATCCATGTTTTTACCTATAGCAGCATTGTCAGTGATCCCCCTTTTGTCTTGCGTTGAACTCTTGGCTTATGCAAACATTCCTGTAAGGGATAAACAACGATTATTTTTACTGATTCAACACTTATTTACTGTTTAGAGTGCAGTTAAGCACGAGAAACTGGACTATTCTCTTACCAATTTTCAACACATTGAGTTGTTTACATCACTTAAAACATTTCTTCCTAGCTGATACATGTTTGAGAACAAGATTCAGTTGGTTGTTGTTGAATGTTGTTTGAGTTATAAAAAAGTGTCTGTGCAAGTGAAGACAGTAGTGAGAACTGTGTTTTAGACATAGAAAGTGGCATTAGAAAAAAATGCAAATAAAATAATTTGATCGAGTAACAGAGAGTAAAGTTATTGATTGTTCTGCCGAACCTAAAACAGATGAATTCGTCATCTGAAGACGTCAGATGAATGTCATCGCCAGCGATCGGTTTTCGAGAAATATTCAGGCAAAATGTAAGCGGGGCTGCAAGCTTGTCTGAACAAAGGTTAAAGCCAGGAAAGAAATGCAAAAGCTGAGTTTAAATCTAATGTCCGTGTGATTGACGGAGATTTACTAAGTGATGATGAAATTGCTGTTTCTGAACCTGTCTGGAAGATATGTAGAAATTAATTTAGTGGCATAATTTGAGATACAGTTGTAGAAGGCAGTTAGATAGGCAGATATAAAAGCTGTGTCTGTGAAAGCAAGGACCTGTGTACAGCCACGTTTAGTTAGAAGATTCATAGAATTAATCAATCAAAAGATCAAAGGGTGTGTGGCAGGGCAAAAGCCCTGCACATGTAAATAATGTATTGTTTATATGTATAGTTTAAATAAAATATTGAACATGTGTGTATTCGATATGGCAGGTTTTTGCAGTTGTAAATAAAGTTGAAATGTTTTTAATTTGTTCGGCAGGGATGGGGTTAAATCCAACTCTGCCAAATCCATGTGCGGAATGAGGCTGGGGCTTATTTGACTAATTGAAGATCAATTAAGCCCAGCCACATGGTATAAAAAAAGGAGCTGGAAAGCCAGTTCCTTTGGTCTAGTTTCAGAAAATGTGCAGCCTCACTACTGTGTGGAGAAAGTGAGTGAGTAAGTAAGTAAGTTGTATAGGGATTAATTTAGGGGATTTTGATCCCACAACAGTTTGTCACAGAGTAGGTTCTGGATTGGGACCTCCCTTTTAATGGGAGCAGCACTAAACCAGTGTTTGGCAAACTTTTGATTTAACTGTTTTCTCACTGTGTTTTCTAGTTATTATTTTGATTACACTCCGTCCGTGTATGTCCTTCTGCACTAGGGCTGTCATTGCTGGTACCCTAGTGGCAGCCACCTGTCACTGCAATTTCGTTTATGTGAATTAAAACCTGGATGCCTGAATGGCATTGTCAGCTGCATCCGTCTCTCTCTTGTCATTCAGCGGACACCTACAACAAAAGTAGCAGGTACTAAGACCCCCTGTTACAGATGACATCACAGATTTAAAAAAAAAATAATACTAAAACAATAACATTTTAGTTTCTATGTGAGTTGTTGCTTCGAACATCACAGGAATTGAACAGGTACCAGGAAGCAACGGTAAAGCGAGTTCATTATCTGAGTAAAAAGTAATACAAGAAATAACTTGAAATGAAGTAGCAGACCCAACATCATATGAGAGTATCTGTTCTTTCTATCTCTCTCTCTCTCTCTCTCTGTTTAAGTTGATTGAAATATCCCCTTTTTTCAGCAGGATTTACAGAGATTATAGCCAGCCTGATAATGAAGCAGCTTTTTTGTAGGCCACGTATTGAGGTCTGACGGTGCGCTGCATAGTTTCTGCACAAAGCGAGTTACAAATTCAACTTTAAACCCCAGGATTATCTTGGAATTATACAGACACCAGTTTCTGTACACCTGTCCTGTAGATAAGCTGGTACTATCCAGATGTTTTGTTTTTCTGGCAAAAAACTATGGAGTGCAGTGTCCTCATGTTGGAATAGTGGGTAGTGCACTGGGGGTTCACTATTTCTTTTTTTAAAGGGTTGGTTAACAGAGGAAGTACCGCATTTTCCCTCAGTTGTTTAAACAGAGAGTGAACAGACCACCTCCATTCCTCGTCAAGCCAAAAACCTCTTTCCACATGCCGAGCTCAAGCAACAATGTGTATCTTCATGAACAGTATTGCAATCAAAGTGTGTATTAGTTCGTGCAGTAAAAGAGGAATACAAAAAAAAACAACTTTGCTCTTTGAAGTGATAGTAAGCTTTTAATTCCAATGTTTGACAAACTGCATGTTTGTTAGTTGGGAAAATATCTGTACAATATATGCAGCAATTCCCTTGCTTAGGGCTTACCCACTGCTTGTGCTCTTTGACTAAATATTCTGATGCTGCTGATCTAGCACTATTACTGGCCACCAATATAAAAGGAGTCCTGTGCTGATCCACAGATACGTCAATAACCATATTAGGTTGTATTCCCTTTTATTTAAAAGATCCAAGCATGGGGAGTTGTGGGGGAAGCTAGTCACTAAAGATCAGTAATGGGACTGTGCAGATACCTATCTTGTGAGCATCAAAGATACAGTCAAGGCACTGTGTGGGAGGACAGCTTCTAAAGACAGGACGAACCCCCTCTGTGATGTCAGCTAACCCACTGGAGGATGCAAACACTCAAAGCCTTTGTTTTTTTTTTCTGACTGTGTACCTTTTTTTATAATCATGCTATTTTTCTTTAAGGCTCCTCTCCTATTTCAAAGATCATGAATCACTAAAAGTGTATATGCATTTACAGTATTTAGAAGTGAGTAGTTTTTCTAGAGTTACGATTATACTGTATTTACAGTATAATCGTAAGTCTCAAAAAAATACTCACTTCTAAATCTTTTGTAGTCATTTTTGTATTACTTTAGTATAAATACATGTTAATTTGGATTCATATGTTGTTTTTTTCTGACTTTATGTGAACGAAAAAATACACATTTGCCTGTTTTCCCATTGGAAATAGTGATATTTTGAAATATCACTGTCCTGGTCACAAAAGCAAAGTTTGTGGGGAATAATAGCCATTTTCTATACTTTTGAGGCATAAGCAATTAGGGAATAACACTTACTACCCAGGAACAAAAATTGTGTTACATAGTGTTATCAGAACATTTCGGACTGAGAATCGGTAAGTGTACAATATTGGAATTGTAAGTATAGTATTACATAAAAAATGTTTCCATTACTGCAGTGTTGAATTGAAATGTCTGTATTTCAGAACTGAAAGGAAAAACGCCAGTGACGGACGTGGCCGTATTCTTACTGCAGAGCATGAGGTGGCCATAGTGGACATGGTGCTGCAAAAAATGACATTCGCCTAAAGGCCATCCAGCAAAATATCATTGCAGATGTTGACATGTTTGAAGGGGTTGATATCATAAGTTTAACCACAACTGGATGCATATTGAAAAGCAACCAAATAGCTATGAAACAAATTTATTTGGTGCCTTTTCAAAGAGATGAGGAGAGAGTGAAAGAACTGCGATGTGAATACATTCAGGTAAGTGTACAGTAATTGTGCTAGTACTACAGTGATGATATGAACAGTGAGATGCTTTGTGGCTGAGAATTGTGTGTCTTTGTGCATATTATTTTGATATGTGGCCTGTGTTCTACAGGACAGTAGGAGGGCTGTCAGCATTGTTCTGTGAATTGTGAAATGACAGTAAATCACATGAATGAATCTTGTTTTTCAGAGAAGGATAGAGTTGGATGTGGGAGTTAACCAACCTGAGTTCCTCTATGTTGACGAAGCGGGCTTCAATCTGGCCAAACGTCGGCGCCGTGGTCGCAATGTTATTGGCCAGCATGTCAGTCCCAGGGGCAGCGGAGCGGGAATATAACAGTGTGTGCGGCCATATAAAAATGGAGTTGTGGCACAAAATCATGTCCTAGGGCCATAAAATTCAGCCCATCTGCTGAATATTTTGGATGTTCTACATAATCGCCTCGTACATCCAAATGCTGGAGTAACATTTGTCGTAGTCTGGGCATGTAGTGACATCACAGTGCAGCAGTGCCAGGGGTGGATAAGGCACTCCAAGAGGTCATGTGGATGAAAATCAAATGCCTCATGCTGAAGAGAGGTTTGATAACAGATGAAATGGTGTGGAACCTCATACCAAATGCATATTGTATCTTATTCTGTATATTTACAATACTGCAAGTTATCATTTTGTTCACTGTGATTTAGATCACCTTTTTATTTGATTTAAACAAAATATTCATGTTTTATTTTCGTTTATATTGGTATTATTTTGTGTTCACTATAATTTGTTAAGGATTATTTTATGTTTTATTGCTCAAATGATTAAAATGAAACTATTTGATGTTTTGGTGCTATGAATTGCTTTTGCATAAGCAGCTCTCCAGATAGATGCAAACATTGTGACACACAGATGGGCAGCTGTCAAGGTAACAGTTTTGAATTAGTTTACTTCTATGCAGGTTCATCTTAATCCAACTAAATAATCATATCCTACTTCCCAGATGCACTTTGATTTTAGAATATTTATTTCCAGTCCTTTTCCCAGTAGTCTACAAAAGGAAGAGGGAAATAAATAGAATACCAGAACACAACAAAAACTCTCTCAGGTAAGGGAACATTGTTCATAAAAAGAATGTGAGTACAACACCTTAACATTTTAATAATGAAACAGGCTCTTTAATGTAGAAGCGCAAGAACTCTGTTTATAGAAGCAACACTTTTTAAGAATGTCATTTGTTTTATTTGATCGAAAACACCAGCGGACAAAGGGTGGCATTTAACATTAAATCAATGTATTTCATGTTGTTTAAATATACATTCGCATTAAAGAGACTTAAAAAGACAACAACGAATTACCTAATTCCCGAGATTACAAATCTAGCAAACTTAACAAGGTATACAGCATATCAAACATGTTTCAGTTTACATAAACTGCTTTATACTTTAAAACTTTGTGGATTTTCTATAAATAAAATCATTATTATGTACAAAATGTTTTATCATCATTCCAGTTCAGTAAAACACACACAAAAATTATCACAGGACACATTTTTTGTTGGCTTCTAAACTTGCAAAAGCCTTTCTAAACAATTCATTTCAATACATGCATATTTCATCCCCAAAAACTGGAATTACTCAGTGGCTTGGAAAAGGTTTTTTTTTAAAGTTAAAACAACGAAGAAGAAAAAAAAAAGAGTAAAGTTAGCTAACAAAATAAATTTAACCTGCCCTTGTTCTTTCATTCATTAGGTCGTAAATGTGTGAAAGAAACACAAGTTACAGCAAACATGTACTTTCATTTTAAAACGTCAGATCTCATTCTCCGTTAATCTCAACACGTCAGTTACTACTTCACTCACTGGGTCATTTCACTTCACCAGGGTCAAAGCATGTTACAGGCTGAAAGCAGGCTAGTCAACAGGGAAGCAGCTATTGTAGGGGTGTGGACAATTTCACTCTTCAGTTTAAATGACCGATGAAGTGGAACACTTCCTGAAAGCTTGGCTTGAGATATCCCCTTTTAAAATGAAAATTCCTCTTTACTATACCATGTGTTTCTTTCATAACTGAGACCAACTGGTAAGATTTATGGAATTATTTTGTTAGCTCCAATCACTTGAACAGTATCACTCCCGAGATGAAATGTCCTTTTAAAACTTCCATCCTGTTGCATAGTTTAGCTTTGTACATAATACAAATACAGCATCCTGGGTCGTTCTTTACAATCACAGAAAGTGTTCAAAAACCTTCTATACGTTGAAGACTCGAGATCCACTTTGAAACACAGCAGAGGGGTTTTGGGATAACTTGGTATTCACCATGGGCTCCTTAAAAACAAAACAGACACAATTCACAACCAGATTTCAACATCATTTACATTTACACATAACAAATGTAAAAGAGGAGATCAGTTACAATACAGTCTATCAAAACAAGTGATTAACAGGCTTTAAAATGCATTCACTTTACCTTACATTATCACTGTGCTAAATTCTTTGTTCAATTAGAAATATGCACATTTTTCAAGTGCAAGTTTAAATACTTGGTATGACTAACTCATTTTTCCCTTTTATGACTTCTAGATTCACTTTGTATATCATTTCCTGTTTCAGCCATCACATTCCAGTGATGTTTTAGAGCACCTCATGTTTCTGAACTTTCAGAAACATGTTTAAAGTAATTCCAGTATAAACCAAATGTATATGTAACAGGCAGTATTTTGTGATGTACTGCTGTTACAGATTCTGGCCCCTGTCCTTGGGATGAAAATAGATTAAAAGCTCTATAACCATGAATGAAGACAAGCCTTCTGGTAAACATAATGATTAAGATGCTTTCATGCAATGTGTGGTTAGCACCCAGCCTCAGCTCTGTTACACAAAGATTGAACTGGGAACAAGCAAGACCTCAAATGCAATTTTAAAATGAGAACTGTTCAAGGAGATAAAAATGATATAAAGAAGGATTTCATAAAGGATTTCATATATACCATGCACAAAACATGTATACTTCTTTCAGTGAGTTCAAATTCCTTGCGTGATTCATGAATTCCTTGTTTCATCCAAGCATAGCCTTTGCGTTTTTTGCACAAGTCATACTTGAATTCCTTCCTTATCTCTGTATCATTCTAGAATTCTTCTTGCTTTAAACTTGCATCTACGATGTCTAGCTGGACCCAGTATGATTCTTATACAGTGCCTATAGAAAGTCTACACCCCCTTGAACTTTTGTTGTGTCAGTGCCTCGGAGTTTCATGCATTTAAATTAGGATTTTGTTCCACTTATTTACACACCATACTCCACACTGTTAAGGGGAAAAGGTTTTTATTGAGAGAAAAATTATATATTAAAAATACAAAACTGAAAGATCATAATTGGATAAGTCTCCATCCTCCTGAGTTAATACTTGGTAGAAGCACATTTGGCAGCAATTACAGCTGTGAGTCTGTTGGGATCGGTCTCTACCAACTTTGCACACCTAGATTTGAAAATATTTGACCATTCTTCTTTACAAGACTGTTTAAGCTCTGACAAGTTCCTTGGGGAGTGTTGATGGACAGCACTCTTCAAGTCATGCTACAAATTATCGATTGGATTTAGGTCAGGGCTCTGACTGGGCCATTCAAGGACATTTACCTTTTTTTGTTCCTTACACTCCAGTGTAGCTTTGGCTGTGTGCTTTGGGTCGTTGTCATTTTCCTCAAGGACTTCTTTGCACTTTGCTCTATTCATTTTCATCCATTTTATCCTGACAAGTACCCCAGTCCCTGCTGATGAGAAACATCCCCATAACATAATGCTGCCGCCACCATGCTTTACAGTAGGGATGGTGTTCTTTCGGTGATGTACTGTGTTGGGTTTGCGGCAAACATAATGCTTTGCATTTAGACCAAAGAGTTCCATTTTAGTTTCGTCAGACCACAAAATGTTTTGCCACATGGCTACAGAATCTCCTGAGTGTTTAATTGTATACTTTAAATGGGACTCAAGGTGGGCTTTCTTGAGTAATGGCTTCCTTCTTGCCACCCTACCATACAGGCCAGATTTATGGAGTGCTTGGGATATTGTTGTCACATGCACACTTTGACCATTCTTAAAAAGCCTGTAGCTCTTGTAAAGTTGCCACTGGCCTCTTGGTAGCCTCTCTGATCAGTCTCCTTGTTGCTCGGTCATCCAGTTTGGAAGGACGGCCTGATCTAGGCAGGGTCTTGGTGGTGCCATACACCTTCCACTTCTTAATAATCGTCTTGACCGTGCTCCAAGGATATTCAAGGCCTTTGATATTTTTTTTATACCCATCCCCTGATCTGTGCCTTTCAACAACTTTGTCCCGAAGTTCTTTTCAAAGCGCCTTGGTGCTCATGGTTGAGTCTTTGCTTTGAAATGCACTACCCAGCAGAGGGAACCTACAGGAACTGCTGAATTTATCCTGAAATCATGTCAATCCCTACAATTTAACACAGGTGGAGGCCACTTAACTTGGTGTGTGATGTTGAAGGCGATTGGTTACACCTGAGATAATTTAGGATTGCTACACTCCCTCTAGAATCCTCAGTGAAGACCAGCAACTTTCAGTGCCAGGATGCTCCCCTGCTCTCCCCTGACTGTATGACACACCCTGCACACCATGCTGCCATGCTTTTCCAAGTTATCTACTTGGAGACCTTTGGCTGTTTTTGACATCATCTGTGTCTTTCCCCAGTGGTGTAAGCACCTCAGCTCCATGGTTGCTGAGTCTGATAATAACGATTCAGTAAGAAGACTTCAAGGAGAGTGGAAGCAAGTTGCTGAAAATACCTTTAGGAGGAACACAATACCCATAGTAATTTCCATTACATGAGAGTAAAACTTCATGGTGATTTGAACTCAGCTCTCACCATGATAAGCACCAACTAAGACGTAGCTTTACAGTAAACTAATGTGATCCATCTGTATCTCCATCCATTTGTGTTTCTTTCCATCTGTTGATGTAGATATCCTTCTGTCTGGTGTTGACCGCTGAAGTATAATGCTGGCTCCAGGGATCAGCTTATTTTGTCTCCCCAGCACATCAGCACACACAATGGCTGTGATGCTGGCTCCGCGGATCGACCACAGTGCGGTCTCCCCAGCACATCAGCATGACAACTGTCTCGATTGAAGTAGGGTACATCTCTGGGGTCTTCAAGAGGGCACCTTCTGTCCTCGGTGTTTCGTCGACTAGCCCGAGTATAACAAGAGAGCACATTTGGATAAATTATGCAGTACAGTAAACCTACAACGTAGGAATTTTATTTTACAATAATGAATATCACTGTACAACACTGCAGCGTTCATTCTAATTAGCTTGGTTTGGGAACAGATTCACTGTAAATACACATCTTTTAAAATCTACATTGCAGTGTCTTATTTATGAAAACAAATATAGAGCCCTTGCGGGGGAAACTTCAGCTAAACAATGTTTGTGATTATATCTGGCAAGAGGATGGTGTCCTTATAGAGAGACTTCTCTATACGGGAAAATTTATCTACCTCCTGTTGGTGTCATGTGTACATAGTCAAACAAACCAGATCTCTCTCTCTCGCTCTCATCTCGCTCTCTCTCTCTCTCTCTATATATATAGATATATATATATAATATATATATAATATATTTTCTATGTAGATAATCATTAGAGGTAGTTTACTCAACCAATAATTAGTTGAGTGGTTTTTTGCAAATACAAAAAAGCACGTAATAAAATTAAATGCAACATACAAAACTAAATGCAGATATAAAACAAAAAATCTTTATAAAAAAAAACATATAATGACATTTTTAAATTGGGAGGTTTATACAAAATAAAATACTTTAAATACTTGTAATCGTAGTTGTCAAGGCTCAGCCATTACCATAGACACGGTCCGAAGGGAAAGGTCTGACTGGCACCTGTGCAGATGTTTAATTGGAGCAAGTTGTTTGGGAATTAAAATTGTGATGGAAGGAGAAGAGATGTTTGTTTCTAAAATGCCTAAACCCATTAATGTAACCGGTGGATCAAAATATAGCAGTAATTAAATATAGCAAAAATGTAACAATTAATTTTCTTTAATATAATAATAGATTAAAACAAATCCAGGTGTTTGTAAGTACAGTGCTGAGAAAAAAAAAAAAAATTGTGAACCCCTTAGGATTTTTACATATTTCATATATTTCAAACCTAAAATGTTATTAGATCTTAATCTAAGTCCTAATAATAGATAAAGATAACTTGATTAAACAAATGACACAAAAACATGATACTTTTTCAACATATATTTATCCACAAATGATTCAACATTCAATATCCATGTGTGAAAAAGTATGTGAACCTTTAGATTCAGTAACTGGTGGCACCCCCTTGAGCAGCAATGACTTCAACTAAGTGTTTCCTGTAACTGTTGTTCAGTCTATCACATCAGTTTTGAGGAATTTTTGCCCATTCCTCCTTACAGAACTGCTTCAACTAAGTGACATTAGCCAAGGTGAGAGTGGCCTGCAGATCCTTGGATGTTACTCTGGGATTCTTTGTGACTTCCTTGATGATTTTACGATTTGTTCTTGGAGAGATTTTGGTAGGATGACCGCTCCTGGGTAGAGTGACTGTCTCCACTTGTAGACTATTTGTCTGACAATGGATTGGTTGAGCCCCAAATCTTTTTCACATACCCTGAATCTTAATTACTCATTGTTTGCCTAATTTATACATCATTTTGTTTCAAAAGACATGGAATTGGTAAATATACACCCTATTGGATATTTAAGAAAAGACTGGTTTTGATTCAAGAAGGCTATCATGATAAAACTATGGAAATTCCATAATTATCATTGGGGTTCACAAACTTTTTCTCAGCACTGTAAATCTGAATTTTGATGCTGAAAGATCTCGCCACTGTCAAATCAAATACTATACTGCATCTATTTTCCACCAAGAATGGGGGGACTGTACATTACCATTACTGTCGCTAATGTTTGTCAAAATTATTATTATTATTTTTTTAATTGGATAATGTTTAAAACAAATATGTAGGTAGTTAAAACATTATGTATACCATACTATTATTTAGTTATTATTTTATTAATACATATCTGTTATAAAATAAAAATAAATTAATAATAAAAATAATTTCACAGGACTGTAGTTATTAGTATTCCATACACAATTACTGCAGGCCTATAAAATACATATTAGTTGGCTCTATTAAACTTGGGTGTTTCACTCTCTGTTTTGTCATTCTGTCAAACATGTAACCATGAAACAATAATTTCTCACTCAGTTAAATAAATTGATTGAATTAGAGGTTAATCCTTATCAACCTCTAAAGATAGAATTGACAACAAATGTTCTCATTACCAGTGTCCACTCATGAAAGCAACAAGTAATCAGCCAATCGAATAGAAAATTGACAGTCGACCTCAGAAAATGGGAGTCGACTAATCAATCGCACGTCATGTGATCATGAAGTAATTGTGAAGCACTCGGTTTCAGACAGAGTGAAGTGCTGTCACAGTTGCAATTTATTAACACAGAAATGACATATTGGAACATTAACTAATAGTTTTTTAAAATTCAAACAGTTTTATAATATGGCGCTCACAAGGCAAAGTGCTTTTTTTTTTTTTTAAAAGCCATGTGAAGTTATCCTATTCAACTTTATTTACCTCAACTACTCGACTATCAATTCAGTAGTCGTTCTATCCCTAGTATACACTAATGCTGTAGCACACCATAGAACTAGATAACTATGGTACTTTACTTGTAAAGGTGGAATGCCCAGCTTGACCTAAGTCGCGGCCCAGCTTTTCAGCAGCAGTATAAATATTTTATCTGAGCTGTGACACCTTTAGAGCTTTCGGTATTGTGGCCAAAGTTAGGGTGCAGAGGTTGAAATACTTGCTCTGGGTTTGCATGGTCGGTGGATCATGCCCAGCATCCATTATGTTTGACACAGACTTCAAGATCTCACATGAAATGTATGAAAGCTACTCAGTATATACAGGCATGTTACACATAGCAGAATGCTGTATGCTTTGCTGCACTATGCAGTGTTTGCTAAGCTTGTTTTGTATGACCTGCAGCTCCAGCTGGATTGAGTCCCGCTCGATAAACAGCAGTCCCTTTGTTATAGCGGCTGTGCGGCAAGTAATTGCTGCTGCCTCAAGGCATTCCTAGAAACTAGCAGCTTTCCTCAGGAGTGCTATCCTGGTAGACATCATTTTAATGAAATGTTAAATCATACAATCATTGTGTGCTGTCCATAAATCAGCTTCCAGACAAATTGAGCAGGTATTTCACTGCAGCAAGCTTCCGGTACATCATTAGAATATCAGGAAGATTTTTAACCTCTTCGTTCCACTGGAAATGTTTCTAACTCCTTTCTACAGCACCTTTCTTGTTTAAGTAGCTCATAACAGCCACAAAGGATCCTTAGCGAACTCTGAGGCCTGATTTTAGCAATATAAATTATGGTATATGATATAGTGGAATTCAACCCTGGTTGTCATGTACCCCCAACTGGCTAGGTTTTTTATTTGTCAACAAGGTAAGACATTTTGTTTGAAACATGCATTATTTTTCACATTAAATGTTGCTGACAGGCTACTTCTCTCTCTTCAAACAGTGCATACAGTAATTGCTCTATAGTCTGTGTTCAACAGACTGTAACCGGCATCTTAAAAAATGAAAATTGGTTGAAATAAGCGTGCTTCCATGCTTGCTGATGGATAAACACTAGCTGCAATATTCATTTGGAAACCAACTAAAACTAACAAAAAAGCAATGCATACCCCTTCTGTGAATGCAAACAAACTCAACAGATCTCATCAATAAATATATCTTTCATTTGCTAGTATTTGTTAGCAAGTGTACCTTTCCCCTGCGGGTACTGCCCACGTAGATAACTAGAGCACTAAATCCTTTACCCAAAAGCGAAAGAGCATTAGACTATATCAACTTGAAATGGGTCCCCCAGCTGATGACATAGAAGCTTAAAAACTTGACTGTGGAGCAAGCCCTTTAGTTGAATGGTAAGCCCTTTAATTCAGTGAGCTGAGATACCAGTCAGTTGGCATGAAAAACTCAAACTAGACAGAGAAAAAAAAAACGGTCTGGGCGAAGTGATTTTTATTTATTTATTTTTAATCATAGCGCTACAATCACAGTGTGCAATGTCAATTTCCGTGGTATATGTGGCCCATGTCTCATGGTATAAGAATATTATAACTGCACATAACAACTCGTGTTTCAAGCTTGTCATGTTTTGTAATTGGTAATAATCTCTTACCGAGGTCCCTCCCTTGGTCCTTATGTTTGCAGGATTAGATTTTTCCGCTAAGGTGCTCTGCTGGCTATTGCCGTCCACGTGCAGTGTCTCCATCTGCTTGAACACATCTCCCCCAAAGGCTGCTCTGTAGCTGGTCTCTGGTGGAGCGTCGGGGCTCGGAGGCACGTAAGAAGGCTTTTTTCTTACAGGTTTGCATGGTTTGGCGCCCATCCACGGGCGGAATTCATCTCTGTGAAACCAAAAAAGCAAAAATGCAATTTCACAGGCTTAGTTTTATGTAAAAATAAATAAATACATAAATAAAAAGACCTATTAACTCTGGATTTCCAAAGAATAAACATGCTGTGGGAAATGGTGCTGTTGGCATTTTTGCTTGCTAAGCTTAAAGTAATTGAAGCTACCAAAATAGTTCCATATATTTTGTCTCCCATGCACATTCATTCATTGCAAAGTTCTCTGCAGTTTTGAAAGAAACATGTTTTAATTCACATGTATTTTCATTTTAAAACATCTGTAACTAAGAAATCTTAGTTTGCAAGCCTGAGGATGAAATTGTCCCCACCTCTTCACTGGCTTCTTTCCTATCAGCCCTTGGTTGTTATTACTGTCTATAGACCTCCTAAACACAATGCTGCCTTTCTAGGTGAATTTTCTGATCTGTTGTCTTTGTTGTGCTTTAAGTTTGACAAGATTGTAATTCTAGGTGGTTTTAATATTCACACTGACTCTGATCACTGTAACCTAGCACAGGACTTTCTAGCTCTCTTGGACTGTTTTGGCCTTAAGCAGACAGTCCACGCTCCAACTCATAAAAAAAAGCCATATTGGATTTAATTATCACTAACTGTCCTTCGGCTTCTCTCACAAGTAACTTAGATTTAGGAATATCTAATCATCTGGCAATTTTATTTGAATTAGAATTTACTGTCTCTCTTTGTACTCCAAAGCGTACAGTCGACTTTTGAAACTGGCGCTCTGTTGATCATGTTAAGTTCTCTGAATCTGTCCTTTCTTCACTCTGTCTTTCCTATTCCTAATACATTGGATGAGAAGTTGTAGTGTTTCAACAGCTCCACAGTTAATACCTTAGACTCCCTGGCCCCAGTCAATTCTAGGTACGTCTCCTACACCAGCCGTGCGCCATGGTATATCAAGGAGCAGCGCTCTCTTAAGGCTGACTGTCATAAAATTTAGTTTCTCGATCTGTCTGGCTTTGTGGGGTCCTCTCTATCCTGTTTTACACCTCTCACTCTTAATTCTCTTACAGACCAGGCCCTTCGTATGAAAGCCACCTGTTGTCTGTTGGATCCTATCCCCTCTGTTCTTTTTCAATCCTGTTTTGAGCAGCTCTGCCCCTTGGTGTTAATTATTATAAATTAGTCTCTAAGTTCTGGTGTGGTTCTGGTTGCTTTTAAAACTGCTGCATTCTTGCCTGTGCCTAAAAAAACCTCTTATGGCCTAATAATTTTTGCCTCATTTCAAATTTGTCTTTTCTAGCTAAACTTCTAGAACGAGCTGTCACTAGGCAATTAAACTGGCATCTCATTGCTAACAATCTGTCTGAACCCTTTCAATCTGGCTTCCGGATTCCTCATAGTACTGAGACTGCCATGGTCAAAGTCAATGGCAAAGATTTGTTAATGGCTGATGACTCAGGTGCTTTGCCAATTTGAATCCTCTTGGATCTTTTGCAGCATTTGATATCAGTGTTGCTACCTCTGCACTAACTGCCTGTACCCTGATATAAAAAAATTGGATATCGCAAAATTTTTTACACCTTAACTGTGACAAGACTGAGGTAATGCTGTTAATTACTCCCCGCCAGCTCGGTAAAACCAATGCTTTAAATTTGTCTGTTGATGGAACCATGCTTGAGTTCAGAATGAAAAATTTGGGTGTGATTTTTGATCCTGGGTTAATTTTTGAATCGCATGAATACTGTCAAGGTTTCCCTTTTTCACCTTAGAGAAATTGCCAGACCGCATCTCATGCTTTCTCTACCTGCAACTGAAAAACTGGTTCATGCTTTTGTTTTCTCCAGGATCGATTACTGTAACGCCCTGCTCGCTGGGGTGTCTAATAGCATCCTCGCTAAAATTAAATTTGTTCAAAACTCTGCAGCCAGAATGTTGTCTCGGTCCTGCTTAAGAGATCACATCACTCCTGTCTTGGAGGCCTTGCAGTGGCTGCCTATCAGGTTTAGAATTGATTTTAAAATTTTAATGCTGACATATAAGGCTCTTCATGGGCTAGCCCTGACTTATCTGTCAGATCTATTATCTTTTTACACTCCCACTCGCAACCTCCGCTCTGCCGATCTCAGACTGCTGTGTGTCCCGCCTGCTCACCTGCGCTCTATGGGTGACAGGGATTTCTGTTGCTATGCCCCTATATTATGGAACTCTATTCCACTAGAGATCAGGGACTAAGCTTCTTTGAGTGTTTTTAAAGTTAATTTAAAGACTTACTTTTTTAGAAAGGCGTTTACATGATTTTTATGATTGTTTTATCTCCTTGTACTTCTTTTATGCATAATCTGTTTATTTATTGCAGTACGAGATGACTGCTTTTAAGGGCGCTAAGGAAGGAAAGCAGAAACAGACTTCCTATAACGCCTGGCTTACAAACAGATTTCTTTATTCTAGTGTAGTACCAGATATAATTTTTAAAAATTAAAAGGATACAGCTTTTATATATTCCATCAAACATAACTATTAAACACTCTCTCTCTCTCTCTCTCTCTCTCTCTCTCTCTCTCTCTCTCTCTCTCTCTCTCTCTCTCTCTCTCTCTCTCTCTCTTAATATATATATATATATATATATATATATATATATATATATATATATCAATCATCATTCAATTTGCATCACAAAGGAATTATTTTGTGTAGCCCCTTTCCACAAAGTAATCACCCAGCCTGCACAAGATGAATTTTCTTATCCAGTAAGAGACACCCTTCACATTTCTTATTAGCCAATAGCATGTTATACACTGAAGGTGTTTCTTTGTCCCACCACCAATGCACAATACTTGATAATAAGTGTCATTAAACATAATTACATTTAAACTAACACACATTTTTCACAATGTGACATATTGGCTGCAAATTCCTATGAATTTCATTAGCTGCTACTCCTTCAGTCTTCCACTTGAATTGAATTGCATTTCTCTTCAGGACTAGAAAAATCATTACCAAAATAACAACCAAACCATTTTTTATTCAGGTGCTACTCCTATGCAAGCCTATAGACCTCTATTGAAATGTATATGAATTTACAACCATTATATGAAACCCATAATTAAATATGGGATCCTAACATTATTTAATGACTTACAGTGGCTCTCAAAAGTATTCATCCCCCCCTTGGACTTTGGAATCAAAATGGATTTAATTAGGAGTTTTTGCCACTGATAAACACAAAAAAGTCCATAATGTCAAAGTGAAAAATAAAATCTACAAATTGTTCTAAATTAATTACAAATACAAAACAGAAAATTATTGATTACAGCCATAAACTCTATACAGTGGCAAAAACTCCTAATTAAATCCATTTTGATTCCATGTTGTAACACAATAAAATGTGGAAAAGTCCAAGAGGGAGGTGAATACTTTTGAGAGCCACTGTACATTTAGGTGCCACTAATATGTACCGTATAATTCAGTAGGATGTATGTTAATTTAAATGCAATTTCATTTGAAATAGTCACATTTCGCCAAAAAAGTTAAAACAATACATACATAAATAAAAACTGTTTATAGCTTCATTCAAATAGAAACTAATTAACATTTGTGAATAACTGAGCTGGGTAATGAAGTCCATTGGAGTACTGCTGTTAAAGAATATATTTTAATAGAGAGTGTCAGAGAGTGCAAAATTTGAGATACGAGCAGTCGCATGAAAAATAATTATCCTCGGCCATCAATGAAAATAATTCATGCTGAAATGGTTCCCACCATTTCCCTGTCTCAGCATTGTAACATTGTCTCTGCTCCTGCTAGTCTTGTGCAAATGCACATTTCATTCCAGCATAATCCCCAACCATAACTTCACAATACAAACTAAATAAGACAGTCACTTGTCAGGAGCAATGACTGCGCAGGGTCAGACTGGTTTGTGCTTGTGGAATGGTTTGGCTTGAGTTTTGGCTGGGGGTCCCTCTGAGAGCCGCCCTCAAGGCCAGGTGGCGTGCTTCGCCTATCCCCCAGAAAAGATGCAGTTACAGAGGTGGAGGAGGGGAGGATGGAGGGGCAAAAAAGGTGGAGTTACCACTTCCATTCACTTTACAGGTCTGAAATGTGCAGTTTTGAAAAACAAACATGCATTTTCTTTTATATCTGGTACTATACAAAGTTAAAGTTATTAGTTCACTTGCCTACCCTACAGGAATCATGTTACACTTGTACTTCCCAGGTCAACAGTCTGCCGGTTGGTTACGGACAGAAAAGAACACACTAAAGAGGTGTGGACCAGTTATGCTGGATCATAATCCACAGTGCAAATCAAACCGTGTTTAAGAAGGAACACAGTTCATATTGAAAACTAGTAACAAGAATCTCTGTGGTAATTTATCAGTTTTGGATTATTAAGAGTCTGAGTTACCTTTTTAGAATAATATTTCAGATTTCATTTTATATACATCATCTAGAAATGTACAATATTACAGTTTTTCAAATAAATAACTCTGGCATATTGGCACAGAGCTCCTGTGTAGCCTGGAGGCCTTATCAGTCTGGTAACAAACTGTGCTCATCTGAAACTAACTGTGGCATTAACCATCATGTGTGCATGCAACTTAAAACATGGATAGAGTTCATGGATAAGGTTAATAGCAATATTGGATCTAGTTGAAACATGGTCTGCTAGTGATCCGTAATGACTGGAGTGTTTGCATTTTATTTATCCCATAAGCTTATGAACAGTGGAAGGGAATCTAGAATTAAAAAAAAAAGGTATGATTATTATCCAGGTCTCTTTTGCACCTTAAGCAAGCAACAATACAATACCTCTAGCAGAATCATTACCAATGGAAACTTACCCCCCTGCCTACTCACACTCACATTAACAACCATTACAAAATCACATTCTTTTACCATATTGCTGGGAAGTTATATAACCCTGTTAAAGAATTCAACAGCAGCCAGTTGATAAACACCAAGTTATATCTTCAAAGCACACTCTAAATAATTCTTTTTTTGTTATGTATTAATGAGGCACATTTACCACTGCATGTATTCTAAACATGTACGTTCCTTATCTTGCATTATACCACTTTGTGGAGTACTGTGATCACACCAATGTTGTGTTGCACTGTTTATTTAATTTGAGTGCCTGCTCATATAATCAAGTATTTCAAGAATACAGTGTTACTGTCAGCTTCAGATATTCAGGCATACTTTGTTAAGGACTGGACATAGTATTTCAGCAGTACCTTATTAAATGTTTTGAAAATATAGCTTGATAGTTATCAACTGACATTGTTGATTTATTTAACAAGACTGTAGAACTACACAGCAATTATGAAAAAAGAATGTGCTTTTGAAATACAGTACTGTAGATGTAGTTTTGTAATGGTTGTTAATGTGGGGGGGGGGGGGGGGGGGGGGGGTAGTTGTTCTTCCCATTTCCCCATGTATGTACTGGCAAAATGCATTCCTAATTTAGATCCTATTGCTGTACCATCGAGTCTTTTTAAAAATTGTGTTGTATCTTTAACATAGCTTGGTAATTTATCAACGTGTGACCTAAGTTGTTTTTCTGCTATTTCAGCTATTATGTGTGTTGGATTATCAGTCGTGTTGACTATCATTCGCATAGGGTGATTTTCTTTGTGCATTTTAGGATTTCCTCTTGCTAGGCCTGTTCTTGCATTATGCGGCTGCCTGTGTTTTTTTTTTAATTCTTTTGATATAATGCCTTTATTGTATAGTCTCTCAACAATTTCCTTAACCTCTTTCACCGATTTATTGATCCTATTGCTTTTAACTTCTTCATATGTATCTGTATTATTTAATTCACACTGTACAGATTTCATATAGTCATCTGTGTTCATTATCACTATTCCCAAACCTTTATACTTAATTCATAGCTTGTTCTTCAATATTGGTTAAATTAAGTTTTTTTCTTTAGTCCTACTATAATTTCTTGTTTAACTACTTCAATATACATGTCTAACTATTCATCTTTTCCATCCGGAGGAGTCCACGTGCTTGTACTATTAACATTAATCCCATGCTCATAATTACCCTTTGAATCTGAGATATTTTCATTGAAAAAATATTCTGCTAATCTCATGCGTCTCTCTCACTCCTTTTATTCAATTTATCGATTTATTTTTTAGTTGGTATAAACTTAAGTCCTTTACTCAATACTGCTTTCTGGAATGTGGTTAAACTTTTACTTGATAAATTATATACTGTGTCTTCTGTATTATCTTTAGTGTATTTGATACCATTTCCATTTCTGGGTCTCCTATCTTTCTGTTTTGAATTATCTGTCCTAGTCCTGTTTAATTCTTTATTTTGCATTTTATTGTTTACTTTAAACTGGATTATTTTAACTCTTTTAGATTTGTTTCGACTGTCTTTCTTAATTATGCCACAGTATTCAGATGTTCTTCCAGTTTCATTGTCTTTAAATACAAACTGAGAAATGGTTATTGTTGTCTAAAAGATTAATTTGATTATTCTTATTTTTAATAGTTTCTATTGTGCCTTTATATTTAAAACAATCCTTATTCTTTAAATCTGTGTACACGTGTAAGGGCCTATTTAGGAGGTCTACAGCTGCCAGAACTTCTGCTTCTTTAGCGCATGAATCTATACTCCCATCACTTAAATTCATTTTTTCAATATGTGTCACTGAGTTGATGTACATTTCATACTGTTTTATATTGCTTTCCATTAGTTCTATTACATTATGTCTAATTTTTCGATGGTCGTTTTGTGAACCATATAAAACCACACCTAAACATCTAAAGAAACAGTTCCCATCCCTCTCTATTTGAACTATGTTGTAGCCATCATAACTATTATACTCGCACTGCTCAAGCAATCTAATTGAAAGTGTTTCAGCAGTGTTTTCCTTATTTTCGGATTTGTTATGATTTTAAATTTAATTTTGTAATCCCGGTTGACCTATTAATTTGTGTAATTTCGTTCTTCTTTTTGCCCTAATGTTTTAGTTTTTTGTTCTCAGGGTTTTCTACTTTATAATACATGGATAAAGGCTATATTATATCCTGAGCCATTCGAAAAAAAGGCATAATACCACAGTAGTGACGTCAAAAAGTGATAATTCCTCTAGAGGAAAATATACTTGAACTTTAACCAATTCGACTCCTCGAGACAAGTACTTCAGTTCAAACACAAAATGTCTCGTTTTCAATCATCTGACAACACCCACAGTACAGAAACGTTCATTAATGATCAACAAAATGAGAATATGTTAAAAAAAAAGGGGGGGGGGGGAGTAAAGCTAGTACATTCGTATCTCAGAGAAACTGGAGAGAAATGGGAAATTAAAACAAGGTAAATGCAATCATCCAAATAAAGCTGAAGCACTAAAGGATAACGACATAGAACAGCACAGCATAGTACAGCACTGAAACACTACGTTTAAAAAAAAAACAACTGTACTGCTGAACCCCGTCTTCTTTAATATTAGCATCACCAGGGTATCCATGTAAAAAAAAATAATAATAATATAATAATAATAATAATAATAATAATAATAATAATAATAATAATAATAATAATAATAATAGATGGGCCTCTTCAGTGAGTTACAGGAAAACAATTCCATCTCGGGTTTCTGTGACAGTTTATAAATTACTATATTTAGTTTGTCCGTGATTATCTGTGTAAACATGTTATTTAAAACGTTGCTCTATAAACTACACTGTCATTGCTATATAATGCAATATCATATGACTTGTTTGAAATTCATCTATGCAGGTCAAACATGTTATGAGATTCAGTTTCAAGGATTTAAATTCCAAATATGTCATCAAATGATGCTGAAGCATATGCAAGTGCAAAGGCGAATTTCCAGAGAACAATCAAATAACTAGAACTTTATAAATAAACGACTCCCTGCGGTTGCTAAGTTGCAATCACTGTAAAGAGTTCATGTCGCTCACACAGCACACATGGTAACATAAAACAACATTACAGTTAGTAAAACTCGTTACTTGTGGATGGAATGGTTGACCTGTGATTATTAACAATCGTTAAACAAGTTCTTAAGCCATAGTATTAATATTAATGCAACTTTAACCCTAAAAGGAAGCACGCTCCTGGTTACGGGAATCACCGTGGTTGTGAATGGTGCTGAAGAACAGCGCCTCAGGACATACCTGTTAGGGCTTGTTTTCGTTGTGTTTAATCGCTCTGCTCCCCATCGCTGTCTGTTTCTCTCCTCTTTCTCGGCTCTTTGTGCTCCCGGCTGGGGGTATTGATTAAACGGACTGTCTGATGAGGAAACAGAAAATCCATCTTTTTTTCCGTCATTGCTGGTCCAGGGAAAAATATCTTTTTTCGGAATGGGCCAAGGTTTGAAGTCCTGTTTGTACTGAGTCACCGTCTGAAAAGATACATCTGGTGGCTGGTAATCCTCTCGAGGTTTGAAACTTGGTTCTTTCCTTCCCTTCCACGATCGCCTGAACGCCGGATCCTGAACAGTAGGCGATCCTCTGTGATCTGGTGTCAGAGGATAATCATTCCTCAGGGATCTATCCGCCGGGACGTGCTTTGTGACTGATCGAACGTCTTGATCGGTGATTTCCGAGTAATTCTGAATGGTCAGTGGAACTGAGAGATCTGATTTATCAAATTGGTTCCAGAAACGAGCAAGGCAACATACCCTACTAATGCATGGCCAAGCCATAGTCGTTTTTATATATATATTAAAAGGGGAAAACAAATATTATAAACGCACACATAAAGCCATTCCTAGAAAACAAGGCGGGTGCGCTTTCTTCATGTTAGTGTGCAGCAATGCCAAGCTAAGAGAGACACTGCCTGTTTTTAATCAGGGCTTTTCAATACACCCCTCACGTGGTTCAAAGGCTTCCAGTGGATGCAGAATTAATCCATACAGGACCATCAACAATGGAAAATTAGGACCTCAGGACCGACAGGAGGAGTGGAGCATTAGGTACTAGCGCCGTGCAATATCCTACAACACATATCATTCTGAAATGCAAAACGCATTATATTGTAAAACGTCTTTGAACTGCTTTTCAAATTAAGCAGGCAAAGGCACTTCATATTGCAGTATCTCTATATCTGCATTATTTATCGTCATTTGAGTTTAGAGTCGATCGTTATCAATTTCTTATAGTCACTTCTATTCACACTTGCTCTTCTGTGAGGAAAATGTAGCAACGCAGGTTTTGAATTTGCAACGTCAAGTCTCTGAGAGTTGATAATAATAATATCCTCCGAAAATACTTAACAGACCTGGAATATCAGATTAATTTGCATATTCCAAATTTGACTAGTGCTCCACGTCCCCTTGGAAATGCTATGCACGTCGGGTTAAAATGTGATGTTTGTAATGATCTGTTCAGAACAGCTGCTGTGCTTGAACGGTAAAAACAAATTATGTTGAATCGACACCATTTCAGCACCGAATAGTCAGAACAGGGCCAGCGCAAGTTACTGTTAAAAAAAAGATAAAGAAAAGAAAAGAAATACAAATAATGTGGAATAACATACTAAACCCAAGTTATTGACTATTAAATATTGTAATTCTATCGATAACTGCTGTATGTGATATAGATCTCAACTAACCTACAGTGCATGTTTTTTTTCTTTTGCCTTTTGCTTATATTATAATTGTATGTTAGACGTTTCTAGTATACACAGTATATTAAATTATCTATGTAAAACATTATATATACACACACACACACACACACACACACACACAATGCCTATAGAAAGTCTATACCCCCTTTATGCATTAAAATATATAGATTTTTCATTTACCTACACATCCTACCCCACAACTTCCAAGCGAAAAAAATATTGTAGAAAATTATAAAATAGAAATTTGTAGAAAATGTAATTAAAAATACAAACTGAAATAGCTTGGTTGGATAAGTGTCCACCCCCCTTATAATAGCAATCCTAAATTAGCTCAGGTGTAACCAATCGCCTTCAAAATCACACACCAACTTAAATGGCCTCCACCTCTGTCAAATTGTAGTGATTCACATGATTTCAGGATAAATTCAGCAGTTCCTGTAGGTTCCCTCTGCTGGGTAGTGCATTTCAAAGCAAAGCCTTGACCATGAGCACTGTGAAGCATGGTGGTGGCAGCATAATGTTATGGAGATGTTTCTCATTGCCAGGGACTGGGACACTTGTCAAGATAGAAGGAAAAATTAACAGAACAAAGTATAAATAAGTCCTTGAGGAAAACCTGCTGCCCTCTGATAGAAAGCTGAAACTGGGACAGAAGTTCACCTTTCAGCATGACAACTACCCAAAGCACACAGACAAAGCTACACTGGAGTGGCTAAGGAACAGAAAGGTACATGTCCTTGAGTGGCCCAGTCAGAGCCCCAACCTAAATCCAATCGAAAATTTGTGACATGACTTGAAGATTGCTGTCCAGCAATGCTCCCCAAGGAACTTGACAGGGTTTCAATAGTTTTGTAAAGTAAAATGGTCAAATATTGCCAAATCTAGGTGTGCAAAGTTGGTAGAGACCTATCCCAACAGACTCACAGCTGCAATTGCTGCCAAAGGTGCTTCCACCAAGTATTAACTCAGGGGGCTGGAGACTTATCCAATTATGATCTTTCAGTTTTGTATTTTTAATATATAATTTTTTTCTCAATAAAATCTTTTTTTCTCCTTAACAGTGTGGAGTCTGGTGTGTAGATAAGTGGAAAAAAATCCTCATTTAAATGTTGGAAACTCTGAGGCACTGACACAACAAAATGTGAATTTTGTTGAATCCTGACTAGACACCCAGACCAATACCCTCGGTGCTTGCGCCCTCTACAGAGACAATTCACTGCCCACTATGGTTCTCCCTCCACTACTGCTGTGGTCCACTAGGCGTCGATGCCCTAGCAAACGAGTGGCCCAGGACGCTCTTGTACGCATTCCCGCCAATACCGATCCCTTCCTAGAGAAGGTCCGGAGAGAGGCAGCAGTTCTCCTTGTGGCCCCCAGATGGCCCAGGAGAATCTGATTCCCTTTCAATTTGAAGATGGCCACCAAACAACGTTTATGGTATATACGCCTGCCTATTGATTGGTGTTACTAAGCTCTTACTATCAAAGCTGCTGATAGGCCCCCTTCCCTCGATGACCTCCTCGGTCCCACCTACAGAGGGAATAAAACCGTCTTGCAGGGAAGGATCGACCTCTTTCTCAAGGTGGTACAGTAAGACCATCTGTGATGCACTGAGCTTTTTTATTACTTAAAAAGCACTGTGTTGAGCTTGCTGCCTTCTAGCCACCTTCGGTTCGTGCTTGGCCCATGCTACTTCAGTAGCACGGTGCGCACGGTGCTCATTGACACACAGTATCTGATACAGGTAGTGCACCGACGCTGCATGGTACCAGTGATGCCCAGTGCACTTGATACGCCCGGTGCTTGGGAGCTCAGATTTGTGCATTGAAAGGAGGGATGTCATTTCAGAAGAATTTTAAAAGTGGGTAAAAGCTTTAACACTAATCGAATTGCTCTGCTGCCAGCTTCCGATATCCCAGTTAAGTAAACATTTCACAGTACATACTGTACCTACTGCTGCATTAAACAAATAGCGGTACAACATCTTTTTTTTTGTAATCATTTTAGAATAGCAGCAGGGACATTAGATTACTCTAATTTCAGATCATTGAATAAAAATGTATTGCATGGGCTTTACAAAAAGAGCCAGGGGTAATAATGCAGTTTAACTCTTTATTTTAGAGCGTCCATCCGAATATATCTCACCAGATTTGATACATTTGGAACCTTGATTTAAGTTAGATATGATCAGCACATAAGGGTCCCTATTTATTTAATGAGGACCCTAGAAACACAAGAGCCACTGGGTGAATATATTTGATTTATATTTAGAATAACTACATGTTTTAATTTGATCAGTCAGACACCAGCAATTTAAACCAGTGCCAGGAAAGATAAATATGTGGACCAGTATTTCAATGTAGCATCAATGTAATAGACTGCTGACATTCCACAGTACAGTTAAGAATTTTACAGAAGTAAAGCAATTAAAATAATCACAATTAATTTTTTGTGGAGTGCTAATATTACACCTTTAAAACACTCAATCAGAATTCTAATAATACTAATTACTTGACATAGTTTCTCATAGTTTTACCTTTCCGTATGGCAGTTATGAGAGATGGGGGTGATAACGAAGTTCTGTAATTTTACACAGAACATTGCTGGCCTGGTCATGGCATCCTTCACTTGAGCTGCACATTCTTCTACACCAGCCAATCAAAATCATCAGGGCAGAAAATTACCTGCCAGCAACAACATAGGGAAACCAAAACCTATTTAATGAACAAACAAAAAGACAATAAATGAATACATAGTGACATACAATCCTATTTAGAGAAAGGACGACTAACACCAACATTCTGCCGGGAATAGTATATGAAGTGTCTGACCTTGTAAAGGAACTGTGGTTGGTTCAAATCCTAGTCATGCTTGCAGCTCGTTCAAAGAGAGCAGTGCATTGACCACTGAACTCCCCCGGGCTGGAAGGGAACACCTCATCTAACTGTCCACCAGGGTTCCATAGCTTCAACAGGGTTCAACAGTAATATCAGGCCCTTAGGTGCATTGGCCAAAAGCAGGGTGCAGGACCATATTCAGTTTACATGATTGACTTCCAGGAAGGCACTGTTACTGGTTCACTCTCTAGTTCATTTCACAGAAGCACTGTCTTTGGCTGAAAGCAACTCAGTTATTAGGAAATTAGGTTTTAAATTATAGTTATAGCAAATATGTATTTTCATTTTTAAACAGTCACCTGGTTCTACACACAGTTCTCAGTTTGCTTGCCTTGCCTTCCAGGAAGTCTGTTTCTGCTTTACTTCCTTTGTCATTGTACCTCAGCAGTGTCTTCTGGGTCAAAGCATGTCACTGGTTGAAAGCATGTCAGGCAATAGCGGAAGCAGCTGATTGGTTATTGGCAGGAAAGAAGCAGATGAAGTAGTGGGAACAATTTCACCCTCCATGTGTGCAAACACAGATTTCTTTAACCTAGTGTAGCACTAGATATGTTTTCAATCGTTTATTAAACAACTTTTCTGACAGGAATAAATCAAATGTACTGGTATAAAACTTGTAAGAAACTAGTCAAACAACAGATCAATTGCTTGTACATGCAACTATTTTTGCTGGTATATTATAAAATGGATCTTTTTCCATTCTGTAAATATGTCTTTTACTTTGCACCCATATCTTAATAGGTCATTTAGACTTATATTACATTCCACTAAAGAAGGGGCATTTTCAAAACATCATGTTAATTCAGCAGTTAGCTAACTAGTAATGCACAGCTCAGGGAAATGTTACTTCCTATCACCCAAACAGGACACCCCAAGCCAGGCCAATATCGGGTGATTCAACGTGCCAACCCACTACAATATTGAATTAACACTGGGTGCAATGAACAAGAAATTCCCCACAAACCAGCATAGCTTTTTTTTTTTTTTTTTTTTTTTGATAGACCAGAATATATCAGACCGTCTGTGCTTATGTTGAAGGGGTGTAGGCAGGAGGGATGGATTCTGTGGAGAAACTTACTGCAGCCGTGTTTAGTTGGGGATTCACAAAACAGGGAGCATATAACATCTTATACATCAGAATCAAGAAAACTAGGCAGAATTATTAGAGGACCACAGCATTCCCAGCTATTGTAACAAAATGGATCTGGAACAAATATTTCTGATAGCAGTCCTAATGAAGTAGCACTCTGTTGCTATGGTTTCAGTTTGTCAACATAACAATATCTTACCACTTTGGTACTATTCTATAAATGAGTCATTCCATTGTAGCTGCCCTGTGCCATTATTCCCCTTTAGTATATAACATTATATTGTTAGGGTTTGTCTGGTTAAAAATATTTGTTGTTGTTTCCTTTGTTAGGCTCCAATTTCTTCCAGGGAGAGATGACAGCTGCTGTGTTAACCACTGTTTTCACACAACAGATACTATTGAAGATTGCACTGGGAGTGTTTCTGACAGCGGCTGCTGTATAGTGTTCTAGGGCTACTGTGAGATTGTCAAAGATTTTCCCTTGTAGTCAAACTTCATCATTTTGAAGGTGGTGACTGGCCTATGAGAGCTTGCTGGCTGCCTTGCTAGTTAATAGGGCAGCGTAGGTGGGCTGGCAGGGGAGTAAGGCGCAGAGTTGGTGTAGACGGCAGCCATGGCTGAGGACGGATTCCCCGTTAACAGCTGGTAATAAAAAGAGGGCCTTTGCCCTGTCTTATATTATTAATAAATAACCCTCCCTTTTTCATGGTAACCATTTTGTGTTCTAGATCTATTCTTACAAGCTGACTAGGCCAGACAGTTTGGCAGCACAGTCTACAATGTAGTTGTCACACATTCTGGATCTAAATTGACTGTTTAATCTTACTGCATGCAGTGAGGATTAAAACATTGATTCAGCTGGGAAATATTCAATATTGTTTGTGCGGTTTTGCATAATTTACGGTAACAATGCATAATATTGGTGTCTCTAGTACCGGTATGTATTTGTATTGAACTCCTGTTCTGGAAATTTGTTTTTTTTTTTAATGAAGACAAGAGATCTACATATTCAGATCTTGTTAGATTTGATCTAGAGTGTGTTTCTTAAAACAAATCTTAGATTTTTAAAACATATGTGATTATATGAATGGGTATTAGTTGTTAGTAGTTTGGAAAGTTGCACTGTATAGCATGAAGCTGCGATGAAGAGATTTCTTGGTGGTCTTAACTGCCACCTCTTGGGCAGTCTCGGCTGAACACATCCATGGCTTGTGAACTCAAAATAGAATGTCTTCTAAATGGACAGCTACATTGTTTTAAAGACTGTACACTACGGATTACTTCAGTCTTGAAATGAAAACGTTCATTTCTGATTGATGTGCTTGGTCAGGGCTGGTGCTAGGATTCACTGGGCCCTGGTGCAAGAGTGTGAAGTAGACACTACCACCCCCCCCCCCCCAAGAAAAAAAAAAAGAAAACCTGAAATAAATCTAATTAGTTTTGTTCCAAAAATGAGTACAAATCATGTCTGATTTTTGAGGAATTCAACGTCAGTTTATTTAGCTGCACAGGTTTATGATTCATGATTTCAACTGTTAGCTCTTTGGTACAAAAGTCAGGCCAAGTAGTTGGATCATAAAAATCACATAAAGGTGCCTGACTGGGCACCGGGTTTACAATACATGATTCAGTGCCTTGTAATTGCTGTTGCTGTATATTTCCAATCCGATGTCTTTGATGTACGTCTATCCTCTGGCTCAACTTTTGTTTATTTTTTGTGCAAGGAGTAGGTTGGCAGTTCCACTGCTGCCCTACCCTTCCATCTGCTGTTGTCTGCCCACTTTTAAACCATTTACTGTACACTTTTTTTTAGCATTTTCTGCTGCTTTTCGGGAAATTTCTAGCTGTCTTTTCTGCTCTTTTTGCTTTGAACAACCCAGCTTGTGTTTTGACGTCATATTGGATACACAGTAGGTTATGTACTTATTACCTCAACTGTGGAAAAGTTAGCTTTTTTTTATTTTTACCAGGCAAGTCGGGTGTGATGTAAGAGTTTGCACAGATAATCAAAGTTATCTGATAGGCCTATGTGTTTATTTTTTTTTAAACCTTGTTAGTAAACTGTTTGTTATAATCTTTATAAACAGCAGTCGAAAACAAAAAAAATTGGTATGGGCAAAGATATTATAGAACATCTGAGTTTTTAAAAACCTGATTAGGCAAATGATTGAGAAAAAAAGCTTGCACGATTCATACAACCTACACTAAATTATGGACGCTGCTTTGAAATAGTGATTGTGAATGATACAGGTATTGTGGGTAGGGTATTTGTTGTGCCTCATTAAGGTCACTGTAAATGTACTTGGCTTCCACTGATCGGAATGGAAGTCTTGTTTTCATCACTGGAGTTGGTGACATGGAAAGTTTTTTTTTTTTTTGTTTGTTTGTTTTTTGTTTTTTAAGTATTGTTATCTTACCCATGTGTCATGTATGCTATTTAGTTTCCAATTCTTATTTTGTTTCTGTTTTTCATCACAGCTTTGAAACCTTTTTTTTTTTTAAAATAAGTTGAGCAAGGGTCATAGCCACAGGCTTAGCTGCTAAAGACTCATTCCATTCCTTCACACAAGGGCTTTCTGCAGCCTCAACTTGCAGCATCAAAAGTTAGAGAGCATAATTACTCTCGCCTGCAATACAGGTGCCAGCGTCCCTGCAGACAATTCAGTTAATTACTGCTGTTAACAAGATATATTGTGGCTGGTTTTTTTCTAATTTTATATTTAAGGAGAAGAGAATATTGTATTGTGTTTATGTAGTATTGATTTGGAAAATGCTCTTGAAAACCAGTTGGGTCCAGACGAAATTCATCTGTTTAACAGCAGCAGTCAGCTGAACCAGCTCATCACAAGGCAATTGACAGCGGTAAGTTTGCACAAGTGTGGTAGGTGAGATTGAGATCAATTAATACCAACTGTGGGGATACTATTGGCTGCTTGAAATGATCTAGCAGCATGAATCAATGATGAGGTGAGTAGAAGAGGACTCCCTTTTGTAGTCCCTTTCTGTTCCACTGATTTCAGGAGGTTACCTGCTCTACTCAAGAACCGTGTGTCACTTCTTTGTGCAGTCTGTTTTATTGTTTGAAAAACAGAAGTGCGTTTTGGATTTTTATTAGGACCTATGCATTTGCTGATTCCTCGTGGAATTTTCATTTTTTGGGGGGAGCAAGCTGATGTAAATAAAGCAAGTTTGTTGTTAGAGAACCCGTAAGATAATTTCTGCAGTTACTACAGGAGCCTAATTTACAACATTCGTCCACTGTTTGTCCTGTGTGTTTCATATCTTCTTTGACGTTCATCTAAACTGTAAAAACAAAATAAATAGCAACCATAATAATTGCTAGCAGTATAACATTTTGTCTCTTTTTAATTTTTGCCTGTTCTCATTCCAGTCAGTAGCACTCGAACAATTTTTAATGTGGGGGGTGCTGAAAGCCATTGAACAAGACTGTAACCCCTGTATATGATGGAAGCCATGCAGAGCCAGGGGGTGCTACTGCACCCCTAGCTCCAGCGGCCTTGATTCCAGTGGGTCAATTACAGATTCCAGGAACATGTGCAACAGTTTCGCTTCCAATAGTGATCAAAGTTTTTCTTCAGGTTGTTATTTCTTTGGGGGTGAGCATCATTCCACTAGGTTCAATTATATTTAATACATATTTTGACAATTCCTGAAAATTCATTAACTTTCACTCCTTGTCTCTATCACGCACTTAAAAATCTGTTCAGGCTCATTTTCCATAGGCTTTTTACTGGCTTAAGCATTACTTTCAATATACAGTAATTTACGGTTTAAAGGTTGACCAGAATACAAATTTGCTTATGGGTGAAAATTATCCAAATAAAACTCAATGTGACAAAGATTCTGTATCTACAAAATGAACGACGTCTCTGTAAAAGGTACAATACAAAGATATTACACCAGCTGTGTTGTCAAAACAGCTACCTGAAATGCACAAATAAAACCGCCACACTTGAAGACAAGATCAAAATAACAATGGATTAATTACTGGTGGTTGCCATTAAACCCGTTCTATACAAGATTTGGAAGTGGAACACAAACAGTAGTTGAGATTAGGAAACCTGTACCGTAGCCTACTGTACTGTAACCTGTACATCTCATTGTTCACTTGCTGTTATTGCATTTTATCTGCCACACAGAATGAAGGTGGCTGGGGTGAGGACAGCACGCTACGTGCTTGGTTGTGCAACGTTATATAACCCAAACTCTTGTAGATTGAGATAACGGTACACAGACAGAAGCAGCTGATACACCTGTTCAAAGTAGGTGACCCATTCAGCTGTAGCTACAGAAGATTCCAAATGGTTAACTGAGGTAAATAATTATTTATTTAAAAAAAAAAAACTACTTTCACAAGTGAAATTGCTAGTTTTTGTTCCACTCCAGATCGGTCTTGTCAGACTGAAACCGCCCCAGGCACGATCCTGCGTATGTGCGTATAGGACTTCCGAATGGTGACGCTGCCGTGGTGCGAGACGCCCCTGGGGAGCACGCACTCTTCAGTCAGTTTCTGCGCGGACGGGTCCCAGCACAGCACGGTCGCAATGACTTCGTTCTTCTCGTCCCGGCCACCTGTCACAAACAGCTTGTTGCTGCAGGCGGCGATCCCGCAACTGGCTCTCTCGTGGCTGAACCTGGTGACCAGACTCCAAGAATCTTCCACAGGGCTGTAGGAGTAGAGGGCTTTCATTGCACCACCTCACGAAAACAAAGGGAGGCAATATTAGTCTATTATATGATACAAAATTACCTCAAAGTCATTATTGGCTCACATGTAGTCCAATGAGTGGATTTTCATACGTGTCTAATTTTAGTATGTTGATTATAGTGAAGCCAGTATTCGGTATTCAGATTATTGGAAAGTATTGTGCAGAAAGAAGCTTTCGTCTGCTTTTGCTTCTGCCATGTTGCTCTACTCTGTGCCACGGGCTTTACCCCCTGGGATATCTGTGAGCTTATTAACAGTCAATTGATGCGCCCTGCAGTAGGTTTCCAGCTAGACTTGCTGATACTCACCCACTACATAGATGTGGTCCTTGAAGGTCACAGCATTGATGCACTTGGCCTCAATTGGCATGGGCGACTTTAAAGTCCATTTATTAGTTGACGGGTCAAAGCACTGTGTCTTATCCGTGGCGAGTTTGCCATTCGGCCCTCCTCCAATGACATACAGCTTCTTCTTGTAACTTGTCACAGCAAAGGAGCTGACATTTAGCATGAGCGGGGCTGCCTGTCATCAGTGAGACACAGACAGATCAGCCAGAATCATGATAACACATACAGTACATTTGACATGCCTTATATTATCTTTACCCCTGGAAGTGGTATGGGTACAGCAGTAAATGTCAGCTTTCTTTTGCTACAGTGTGGTGCTTGAGAGATCTGCATGAAACTCAACTAAAGCAACAAAAACAAAGTATAAAATATTCAGTGACGAGTAATACTGTTGCTAATGGAACCATTTAAAAAGAATGAGAACCAAGACTTTAAAATATAATCTTGTGTTAGTTTTATCAACAAAAAGCTATAGAGCTCCAGTTTACAGATCTCCAAATCCCCAAATTAACATGTGCAAGCTTAGAACAAAATACCTTTTACACAAGAAAGTGTGGGCCGGTGATAATATTGCTAACAAGGTAAGAACATTTATTTTGAACTACTGTTGTTCATCTAATTTATTTTAACCTAGCATTGTAATTATTCTACCTTCACATAAAAGCATTTGACCCTCACTGGGATAATATTTAATAGCTTACAATTTTATTATCAAATTCATTATAAACAACAGCCTTTAAGCAGGTTACATTATATTCTCTGTTGTACCACTAGATGGCAGAGTGTAATTAAAGTTTGCTATATGGTGAACAGCTTAGTTGACTTGATTCCATTTTCTATTCCTGCTCATGTAACACACCTGGAACTGTACAAGCCTGGTAGGAACGCTACTTGTTCTGAGTCATGGAATCCCACACTGTTACCTGTGACTAGCACTATAGCAAGAGCTGGGATTTGAGGCATTTCTTATAACAGTGTTGGTTTGCTGTGACTCGACCCAGGCTTCTAACCATGTAGCTTGTCCCTTGTGACAGGCGAGCTGGGTGTAGAGAAGTGGTTTCTTTGTAAACTATGTTTGTTTTAAGTTATACACAGTATGCCTGGCAATAGAATGTATTTGCGGTGCAGTAAGTCACACTGAATAAAATAAATCTGGTCACTAACCTTTCATGACAATATAAAAGTAACTCATGGAAATTTAGCCACATGAGTGGTATAAAATACGAATATTCTCTAAAGTGCATGAAACAATATGAGTAGGGGTGAAACAGTTGGGTTACAGCAAAGCAACATGTTTATTATTATTATTTTTTATTATGGCCTTACTGGTTTCTTTGTGGACAGCCACAATCCAGCTGATACCAATAAAACCCCAGCACAGGTTTACAACAATTACATTAATTTAGGCTTGTAGACAACACTCAATTTATTGCCGTTTTTCATTGCAAGACACTAAGCCATCACCTCAGTCCAGCAGTTATGAAAGGGGTCATATGTTTCCACACTGTTCTGTCTCTGAATCCCGTCAAAGCCGCCAATCACGTAGACTTTGCCTCCCAGCACTGCCATTTTGTGTCTCCATCTGCCAGTGTTCAGATACTCGATTTGGATCCATTTGTTCAAAGAGGCATTGTACTTCCACACGTCATGCTGGGTCTCCTTTCCACCTGCAAGCATTACAGACACTGAGGATATGAGGTACAACTGTGTTGACCTTCAACAAAACAACCATTTAAAAAATATTTTGGTCAAGCTTTATTTTGTATTAGTTGTTAACAACTATGTGGGTTTATGTATGAAAGAGAGTCAACATTAGCCCCAATTGTGTGTTGTTTTTTCCTAGCAGGCAGGATATCACAACCTAAAGATAACTATTTTTGTATTTAGTCAAGCATGCTTTTTCTGCAGATTTGAATAGCATACACAGTTGGATGTTTGATTCTGTTTATTTATGTGTAAGGGTCTGGTCTTTAGAAGAAGATGAAGCACAAAGTGATTATTTTTTTAAAAGAGGATGTTCCACATGAAAGACTGCAGCTCTTTCATTGTTGCTGTTATTTGTGAAGCAATACTAAAGCACATGTTTCTGTGATAAAACTCTCAAGCAGCATTCTCACAGGAGAGTAGGAGTATCATTTCCTGTGTAAAAGTCGCAAACCACATCCTCCTTTTACATTTAGGCACCCAGAGACGAGACAGTAGACATATGACATATCCCAAAAGTCTTTTGGGAGTTTAAATAAACATCATGGCCCAAGCGTCTCTCCCCCACTTGCTCCCCAGGCAGGGCGTGAACCTGCACTCCCTTGACTTCATGGATTACCCAGCACACCATGGAGCCGTGCCTTAACTAGACGGCCACGTGGGGACAACTACAGGAGCAATGTTCTGAAAGTTACTTTTGAAAAGTACATTGTTACAATTACTGTAAATTATTACATACATTATATTTTACAGAGATACTTTTTTTTCAGTTTGGTCAGGCTGCAGCTGGAAATAGTCTTTGAAGATCCAACTATTAAACCCACTTGTTCCCTTCACTGACACCATTTCTACCAAGATGATACGAAAAGCTCATTCTTGTGAGCTCTGACCTGTGCTGTTGAAGCTCTTTGTGATTTCAATGTCGCGCAATTAGCCGTAGCCCTTTTTTGAATTTAATGAAAAGAAACGATTACATTTTTACTTTAAAAACGTAACCATGATCCATTATTTCATTACCTATCTGAAAAAGGTACTTTTACAGCTACACATTACTGAAAAATGTAATCAGATTACAGTAATGCGTTACATGGAATGCGTTACTCCCCCACACTCATAACTAAGAATAGTGTCTGACTGGCTGTGATTGTCTGACAATATACAGTAAAAACCCTTTGGCTGGTCCTTGTGTAATTTGTTCAGCGTCTCTCTTCGTTTATAAATGGTGGTGCGTACCTGATATATACACTTCATTTCTAAATGTGATGCAGGCGAACTCCACCCACTTCTTGTTCTCTGCCTCTGTCTCCATCTCTGTGATGGGCAGCTTTGCTACCTCGAGCCGGCTGCGCCGCAAAGGGTCCAGGCAGGTCACCTCCGACACAAACTTTTCGTCTTTAGTACAGCCTCCGATAATCATGAACACTTCGGACTGGAATTCCTGCACCCTAGGCTTCGTCCGCTCAGAAATGATCTGGAATTAGCAAACAGCATGACAACCTGGCTCAGTCACGCACTATCACATCGGATGAGTACAGTACTGTAAAATGGGGAGCCGGTCTCCCGGGGGGGGTCACAGGGGGTGGAGAATCAAACGCATCACAAGCAGACGAACTCTTTATTTTTTAATTTTGTTTTATACCTGCAGTGAATATTGTGTGTTGTGAAAGTCCCTCTGATTAAGAATAATACCCTTCTTAATGTTAAAATGTAGATGTATTAGTGAGGGGGTCTATTGGGAGGGTTACGATAGATCCAAGTCACTCAAGTTAGAAGAAGTTTGAGAACCACTGCTATAGATAAAAATAAATTGGTAACTGATCAATTCCTGTGCTGTATGTCATATAGTTTGATTGTAGCTAGGCCATTGGAATACACATTTTTTAAATGTAGGTTTACTGTCTGGTTCATATGTATCACACAAATGGCTATGAACAATTATTAGTATACTTTAACAAAAACAAAAAAAAACACCTCAGAGAATCATCAATGAGTTGCTTGGTAAAATTATTCTCATGAAAAAGTGCCTTCTCTATCACTTATTGTACAAGCCATTGAGCATTGCTTCTCATTGGCTCAGACAAACTATCACTCTCCCACTTATGATTGTAAAAGATTTCCTATGAAATGCATGCTTTATTTAACTATTGTGAAATGTGTTACGCAATTAATAAATCCTGGTTGAAAAATCGTAATATTTAGTAGCTTTCATTTACCGTGGTACATTTTCTTTTGTTTACAAACAATTACTAAATTGCTTATGGTTTACAAATAACCATTGTGTAAACAAATAATAAAACGCCTTTGATTTAAAAATCAGAAAGACAACTGCACTTCCCCCACTATTGACGTAAATACTAATTTTAAAGTCTTTTCGCTATGTAATGAAATATTTAGTCTTGATACGTAACTGTAATATGGAATATAAACATTTATTGGATTAAGTAATAAATTTGTAGTTTTAGATATTTGGATTTTAAAGTTTTACTAAATATATATATATATATATATATATATATATATATATATATATATATGTGTGTGTGTGTGTGTGTGTGTGTGTGTGTGTGTGTATGTGTGTGTATATATATACTTGCAAACCACTGTGAATCATAGAAAAACATGCTCAATAGGGATTTCAAGGTCCTTTATTTAAGTATTTAATTGTATATAATTCATTTCTAGTTTGGGGATTCCTGTTAGGGAATGCTAATGCCACTAAGTTTTCCCCTGTTTTTCATTTGTTTGTTTTGGCTGTGAAATTCCTTGCAGGAGTAAAGTTTGGTAGAATAGTATTTCCCTCAACAAGGAGTTCAGAAATGTTGTTTCCCAAGTAGACACATTCGGTTACATAAGCTACAGATAGTCTGGTACAGCAACCAGCTGTATATAGTTCCTTTTCTGTTCATTTAGTGTCAGCTCTTGAATACGTTGAGATTATGTATATTTACTTTTACACAGGCTACGATACGTTAATGTATAAATGAATTACAACAGCTTTACATGCCCAACTCCACTCACACACACACACACACACACACACACAATGCATTTCCTATGGTGGAGGTGGGATGAGACATCAGTCTCCCAGAAGACTAAACTTGAAATGTATTATATAAGGGATCATTAGTACAATTCTAACCACCATCTGGGTGACTGTTGAAGTTAATGTGTATCACTACTATAGTACGAATACATTCTTTACATGCATGTATCTACTGAATGTAAAAGCATAGATTTTCTTGGTATAAATCGATATTTTCACTGAAATGCTGTTGAAGCATAATACTGCACAATACATTGCTAAGAGGAGATTCTTTGTCAACGCTGCAGTTCAGCTGCTGACTCGGTGTCTGACTTCAGACAAGTAATTTCCCTTTATTGTGTTTCAGTCCGAAATTTGCGGTAGTCTTTCTACACTGTATAATACATGCACAAGCCTGTGCAGAGTATGAAACCCCAGAATTCAGCAGTGTAATATTCACTTATACTTCACCCAGCCCTGCTTTTTGTGACTGTCTGTGGCAGGGCATAGGCCCGACCCATTGTAAATATTTGGTAATGAATAAATCTTTGTTCTGGGTTTGGCAGGGGTGGGTGTGGATTAGTTTTGGGAGCACTGTCCTAACTGGTAAGGCTAAATTGGGTAACCAATTGCCAATTTAGTCTTGCCACATGTATAAGGCATATTTTGCTTCTTAAAGAGAAAGCCTTGCTTTTTCTGTTTGAAATTTTTTGTTTTGTTTTGTTTGCTTGTTTATTTTATTTTCAGATTTGATTAATTTTTTTAATAAATAAAATTGCACAACCCAGAGCTTTAATGTACTGTGTTTATGAGAGTGTGTTTGCTTACTGCCTTGCCTGACCTGAGTTTTAATGAAAAGCAGAATCCAGCAATCACTGTTGTCCTATGCTCTGAACTTTGATCTTTAACTGAGTACCTGCTCGGAAAGATGCATTGGAAAACTGTTAACCAGATTACACATGGGCCACCAACGACATCAAGAAAGTTTGATTAGCAGATGCACTTTTAACATTTTGTGAATTTGATCATGGTTTGCTTAAATCAATTTTCATAGAATGTAATTTAAACTCTTCTTGAAATCACTGAAGAGAGTACTACACCTACCTCATTCCCTGACAGATGGTACATCCTTGCCTCTTGCAGGAGAGGAAAGACTTCGGGACATTTCCGGATCAGCTCGTCCCCTTCAACCCTCTCCACAAAATACCAGGGATCCAGCAAAGGCAGACGGACATGCTTCAGAATGTGTGGTAAGAGTGACAGCCTCTCATTCTCTCTGGATTGGACCCAGCTCATGACTGTCTCAAACACCTGCTCTTCCTCGGTCACACTCAGCTCATCGCTCTTCAGGATGTTGCAGAAAATGTCTCCTGGGAGGTCCAGGAACTCTTCGTAGGTGACCACCTGTGGGAAGTTCTGGATGAGGAAGTTCTGGACCCGTGTTCTCAGGGTGTCCAGTGAGTGAGTATCGGCCAGCCGCAGAATTCCGACGCAGTTATCCGGATGCAGGGCTTCGGTGAGAAAGTTTGCGCAGGCATCAACCATCCGCAGAAACTGGGAAGATCGTGAAGAATAAATACATAAATAAACATCTCAACTTTGCAAGTCCATTCTACAACCTGCAACAATTTTGAAGCTCTGGCTGAAATGAATTATGTGTTCCGAAAACAAAAAATAAGAGAATGACTCTTTCTCCTGGTAAAAGTAAGGCGATGTATTCCACAGCTGTTTTATGATGTGTGAATAAAAATATCAAAACAATTGCTATTATGTATAAAAATATACACAGGATACAGCAAAGCTATATTTAATGTGTTTCTTGTAAACATTGCTTACTTATTGTTGTGCGACAATGAGAGCCTTTTATATGTGCATGTACTGGTTTGTTTTAGAATTATTGTTTTTTTTTTCCTTTTGGAAAAAAAATGTTAATAACAATTAAGACCTGTGGGTGACAGAAAAGTTTTTGTTGAGACAAAAGTATGTTACTAAGGAAGAAGTCTTTCTATCAGACTGGTATAAAAGTTTACTATATCTTTTTTTAAATGTACGCTATTAGGATTTCCAATAATTGTCCTCAATTAATGCTTTGCTAATTATCAACATCATTAACTTATTTACACATGTTTTCTATTGGCTATTTTAAGGAGGGACTAAGGAAGGTCAAATGATCGACTGAAACTTATGCTTATTATACACTGATCACTCATGCACTTCATCCTGTATGTTGTCTGTCTGTTAATAAATGTACAAATGTTGTCAATAAAACAATGACTCTTCATGTATTAGTGTGCATGTCCACTGAGATGCCATCTATACCAACCCACATGCCAGCCTTCTTGGAAAAGCTGGTAACTGTGTACTCAAAGTACCCAACAGTTAGGGTGCACACATGGGTTTGTTATTACCCCTGTCAAGGCTTTAGTACTGTCTCCATTTCGACTAGACTGAGCAAGCTGCTGGAAGTTTTATTGAGGATTGAGGAAATGACTACTTGTTGTGTTCTGTTTTACCATCTGAGCTTTCAATGTGGGTGTTATTCTGAGGTTAAAACCAAAGCTAATTTTCTCAACATTTTCTCGACACTCTGTCAACATGCAAACAGGCTCAAAAAGCTTGTCAAGAATATTGGACTGAATATGCCATTTTATCTTTATGACTGATACTGTACTAAAAATGATTTCCAGTCTATTTGGTAAGGTTATACAGTGTAATTACATATGGTGTAGAGATGTGTCTCTTCTCGTGAAATTTCATTCAAAGTACTTTACAAACCAGTAATGAGAAATGTTGATTCAGAGTCTCTAATAGATCTTGAATGTGATTTTCAATGGCAACTAAAACACCTGTCACCCAGTTTTCAAACAAAAAACAAGAGTGAAAAGTCCATTACTAAGAGCTTTACTTGAACACAAAGACAACAAATCAGAGAAATACTGCCAAACCCAGAACAACTGTTTGGGCCAACATGTTAATTAAGATATAATATCCCAACAAACTGAGGATAGATGAGAACTTTGCTTCCATAACCTTGAGCTGTGGCACTAAGGAAGGCCATAGGGCTCCTACTAGGCCTCAGAAGCAACATTACCTCAGCATAAATGTGTTCTGTATAAAAAGACTGACATAACGAGAATGTAAAATCAGCACCCAGAATGCATGCAATTGGTGCACCTCATAACATGTGAATCGGCTGAGGTCCTTGTGCCCACAAGAAGATATCACACCGTAAGACAAGATCAAATTGAAATAAAGCTTATCTAAGACACTGCCGCTTACCAACATGCACGCGACTGTGGGTATGGTATATTTAATGAAGTGAAAACTGAACTGGGTTTGTTTATGCACAGCTTGTGTTTTTTTTTCTATTACTGCACTAAGTGCATCTCAAGGGATTTTGCGGGCTAAAGTACCTGAAAGCACATTGTAGTTCTCTGAGGGTTCCCAAATAAACCACCCAGACAGAAGACCTTGGTGTGGTGCAGAGACGACTTTTGACAGGTTTAGTAAAACCTGTGTTGAAGAGTGTATAAGTCTTAAGTAAATAGTTGTTGTATGTGCTCACACGTAATTTGGGTTCAAAATGCAAAATATAACTTATTCACTACGCTTTAAGTTATTTAAATCAGTGAAAAGAAAAATGTAATGTGGATGAAATTCTAGCACAGGATGTGTTTGGTAATGAATCTGGTGTTACAAAAGGCTTCACTTTGTTAATACTCTATTTGGTAAATATCTGTCATAACTGCAGCTAACTACAGCTAAATGAAACTCACTGCACATACAGTGCTGTGAAAAAGTATTTGCCCCCTGTCTGATTTTCTGCATTTTTGCATATTTCTGACACTGAATGTTATCAGATCTTCAACCAAAATCTAATATTAGATAAAAAGGACCCTGAGTGAACACATAACACAACATTTTGATACTTATTTAATTTATTTCTTAAAGACAGTTATGCAACACCCAATGCCCCCGTGTGAAAAAGTAATCACCCCCTTAGACTCAATAACTGGTTACGCCACCTTTAGCAGCAATAACTGCAACCAAACGCTTCCTGTAGTTTTTGATCAGTCTCTTACAGCGCCGTGGAGGAATTTTGGCCCATTCCTTCATGCAAAACTGCTTCAATTCAGTGACATTTGTGGGTTTTTGAGCATAAACTGCTTGTTTCAGGTCCTGCTACAACATCTCAATGGGGTTTAGGTCTGGACTTTGATTACGCCATTCCAAAACTTTAAACTTCTTGTTCTTCAACCATTCTGATGTAGACTTGCTTGTTTGTTTCGGATCATTGTCTTGCTGCATGACCCAGCTACGCTTCAGCTTCAGCTCATAGACGGATGGCCTGACATTCTCCTGTAGAATTCTGTGATACAGAGCAGAATTCATGGTTCCTTCAATGACTGCAATTTGTCCAGGTCCTGATGAAGCAAAGCATTCCCAAATCATTACACTACCACCACCATGCTTGACCGTTGGTATGAGGTTCTTACTGTAGAATGCAGTGTTTGGTTTTCACCAGACATAACCGGGCCCATGTTGGCCAAAAAATTTCCACTTTTGACTCATCTGTCTGAACTCTTGAGGATCATCCAGGTGCTTTTTTGCAAACTTTAGACGAGCATTCATGTTCTTCTTAGTGAGCAGTGGTTTCCGCCTTGCTACTCTGCCATGAATCCCATTTTTGCCCAGTGTCTTTCTGATGGTGGAGTCATGAACATTGATCATAGCCGAGGAGAGAGAGGCCTGCAGATCCCTAAATGTTGTTCTAGGGTTCTTTGTGACTTCCTGGATGATTTTACGCCTTGCTCTTGGAGAGATTTTGGCAGGACGGCCACTCCTGGGAAGATTCACTACTGTGCCTAACTTTCTCCATTTGGACAATATGGCTCTGATTGTGGTTTGGTGGAGGCCCAGAGCCTTAGAAATGACTTTGTAACTCTTTCCAGACTGATAGGCATCAACAACTTTTTTCTGGAGGAATTGTTGCATGATGTGCCTCTAGAACCTGTGTGCTGACAACTTCACTCTGATGGTAAGGGCCAAAGTTAGTCAGATTTATATTGGGCAGGGCTGGCCTAAATCAGGCTTGATTGTTAACCAAAGTATTCAAACAGCTGACCCTAATTATCCCTTTAATTGGGTTGAGTTAATTTGGGGTGCAATAACTTTTTCACACCTGAAGATTGCATGTTTCATTACCTTGCACACCAAACAAATGAAAGAAGCGCCAAACTTTGTTGCTTTGGTGTCATTTTTTCTCTCAGACTCCCTCTATATACTACTACAACCCAGAAAAAGATCTGACCAAATTCAATGTGAAAAATGTACAAAAATACAGAAAATCAGACAGGGGGCAAATACTTTTTCATGGCACTGTATACTGTATGATCCTTTGAATGACAAACCTGTTCCACACACGGAACACAACCCTTTCCATATGTTTGTAAACTGTAATTAGAATTAATGTTCTTTACTTGCATGTACAGTAGAGATACAGATGAATTTCGCAGCCACTGGTCCCCAAGCTGTGTATGTTTTTAAATACCTAAAGTTAGGAGGCCTTACTTTGAGGATGTTTACGTGACACATGAAATATTAAACTGTGCGAGGAGATTTGAGAATTGGATAGGGTCGAGTAATTGTATTCCTTGTATTCGAAAGACTGGGTTGTCTATTTCTTTTCCAATAGGATTTCTCAGTCATGTAAACTTGGGATTGGAACTGCACAGGGGTTTTAGTTTTCAATCTCAAATTTTCAAAGCTCGATGCCACTCACAAACAGACTGCTTTTGAGCTCAATGATGGGGATCTGAGCTCCAGTTAAAACAACAGACAAAAAACACTTACACTACACCACATACAATTGACCGTCTCAGTGTAACAAACTGTTGCTTCCTCATTGCATTGCTCAGAGAAGCAGAGTTAGGCTGCTTAAATAAAAATCTATTAGGGCTTTCGAGTGGCTCATCCAGTAAAGGTGCTCCGCGTGGAGTGCAGGAAGCACCCTATAGCCTGGAGATCGCAGCTTTGAATCATTGCTGACCATGACGAAGGGTTCCTAGGGGGCTGTGCACAACTGGCCAGGTACCTTCCGGGTAGGGAGGGCTTAGGTCAGCAGGGCAATCCACAGTTTACCATACACCAACTGCTTCGGCACCTGCAGATCTGCAGTGGAGACCTTCAGATCTGTGTTGTCCTCTTGCACTATGAGTCTGGTGGCTTCACTGTGTATCAACAGATGCGAAAAATGACAGATTGGCAGGAACATGATTGGGAGGATACATGTTTCAGCCTCCGTTCCCCAAGTCGCCGGGGAGTTGCAGAGGTGAAGCAGGATAAAAATAATAATTGGCCATTCCAAATTGGGGAGAAAATTGGGGTAAAAACCACTGGCGATGACTAAATTCATAAAAAATAAAAAATAAAAAAATCTATTGATGACCCACAAAATAAGTCACAAATTATTTACACTTAGACAACTTAGACTTATCAATAATCTATTTTAGAAACTCCCACATGGTGGTGAAAATGTAAAAGTAGCCTAGTATATAGTATATCTTTTGTCCACATTATCAAATGGTCAATTATCATTAATTCCGGCCTAAATATCTTCTCAAACAGCAGAGATGTAATCGATTCAATCTGAGAGAATGTCTTTATTTAAAAACTCCAGCGCCAGAAAGCACAGTTGCAAAGATGTCTGTTAAAGTTAGGAATTCTGTTTATTTTACACTATTTTAGAGAAAAAAACAGGGCCTTCAAGTCTCACACCTCAGAGTATTACATTTTCATACCACACACTACCTGTGCATTATTCTCTATATATTTACTTTAATATGCATTTATTTATTTGGAGTTTTTTTTTTCTAAATGTCCAGAGTATCCTAATGCTCAATAAAAAACAAAACACTGTTATATTGATCGCAAAACAAACTGGTTACCATGGCAACAAGTTTGAGTGCATCTCAAACTTCCTGACTGTAGTAGTCCAGCTCCCCAGTCTACAGAGCTTGGGATTTTATGGACCGTGCCAAAAGTTCACAAAACTGTATGAGCGCCAAAGAGTATTATATACCCCTTCTCCACTGTAACATCAGACATCTCTATGGGGAGACTGAAGTGTTCAGGAAGATCTGGAGTCTTGAGAAAGTTTATGACCAAATTTCTGACGATTTTAAGCAAATGGGCATAAACCGTGGGTACGGTACACTTAACTCACACAATCAGAAACAACATTCTACCAAATTTCTCATACTTGACCTTTATTATACTAATATAATATTATACTAATATAACTTTGTTTCAAACTACCCTAACGAAAGTGCTTAGCGCAATGTCCTAAGAGAACAGTAAGCTGTAAGAAAGAGTCTCTGTGGAATAGGTTGTTTTGAAGTTTGGTGTAAAAAACTAAGAAAAATATATATCTTCTTTTGTAGAAAAATGGCAGAGATTACAAACAAAAAAAATGTTAGCCAAAAAATAAACGTTCGCTCTGTGTTCTAAACTGTATCTCTGCTCTCTTGTGTTTCCTGCCTGACTGCTCTACAACAGGAACACATTTCGATGGGTGTAATAAAGACATGCAAGCTGAGGCGCTCACCTGGAAAAGACTTGCTGCTTCCAGTATTCGCTGTACATTTTGCTTGGTGATGAGTACTTTGCTGGTGTAGGTGTAATCCAGCAGGATCTTCATGGCTTCTGAGTCCACACCTTTTATTGTGATTGTGTCTTCATGTTTCTCTTTAAGATCATTACAGAACATTGCCCTATTAAAAAGGAATAAAAAAGGATAGTTATTTCCAGCATCTTTCTATTGATTGCAGATGCTCCAACATCCTTGATGCAATTCAATTCTGTAGATTACCATACAGTACACATTTTCCATTGAGCTGTGTCATAACCTTTAACACTACCCTTTGTGTTTTATCAGTTTCCGTCCCTTCCTGTGTTTTACAGTTAGGCTGTATTCTTTTCACGGTTGCCGTGCAATATGTAGTTCTCTATGAAAATTCCCATTTCTGAAAGAATAGTGTAAATATACATATGTTTGCCTTATTGATACACTGGCTGTTACACTGCACTTAGGAACCCGGTTTAGGTTGCTTCTGGTAAAGGAGTGAACACACTGCATCGAGCTGCACATTTTTTTTCAAATGTCTTCAACACCAGCTGCATCAGAGATAGGAAATATTTCTGCTAAATATCGTTCTGTTCAGTAGAAGAAGGGGACAACTAACTGGAGGGGAATTAACAGAAATACATTCTGCATTAACCCCATCACTGCCAAAGCACACTATGTACAATTTCACATGGGGGGAAGTGTGCTTATTTTGCTCAGATAAGGAGTGGAGAGGTTGGCACAGGCTTCCCCCGAGCCTGTACCATCACAAAAAGTGACAGGGACACCTCACCCTGCCATATGCCCCTTGGCTTTCATGTGTTGCCATAGTTACAAGATGTATACTATGTTGTGTGGGTCTTATGAGGGCCCTTATTCATATGCTGTTTTTTTTTTTTTTTTTTTTTTTTTTTTTAGCAAGTGGGCTGTACCCCAAAGCTTCAGGATATATTTTCCTTTTTGTTTGATGTCTTTTTTTTATTTTGAGTCCCTCCGTCTATACTGCCTTATCAGAGAACATTTTATTATTTTGTTATTTTTGAATTACAACCCAGCGAGGAGACTTGGATCAGAATGCTATGTGGGAGAAAGCGTGTATTCTGACAGTTATTGCTGCGTTTGTTTTCACAGGAAGGAAGTGGTTACTTCTCAGAAGTGTGTTTCCTTGCGGGGTTGTCATCACAGAAAACTGAAATGAAACTATCTTTGTGAAGTTTTTATTTTAAAAAATCCTTCTGTTTATAGCACTGTGATGGCATGTGAAAATATAAAAAAACTATGGTGTCCCCGTATCATCAAAGAAATGGGGGCAGAAAGAGGAAGCTACACTGCTTTGGAATTTAAACAGAAAACCAGTATACTGATGGCTTTGCCTTTCAGCCATAACCTCAAATATACCTAATCATAAACTTTAAGGTAAAACTTAGGGCCATAGTTTCAAAGTCTTCTGTGTTTGAACCGAGACAATTGTTTTTATTCAAGATTTAGTTAGGGTCTTGGTCAGTATCTTTCTACGCAGATTTTATAAAACATGAAATTACAATCCTCACTGAACAGTTTGGAAATTGTTGTTGGGTCCACAGAATTATTAGGAGGCAATGGATTTTGAACAAACTGCTGCATAGTACGATAGTCCCTACTGTATTTAAATGGTACCATTGTAATGAACAGAAGTATTACTGTGCTTGACAACATATTATTGTTTGACAACTTTATTAACACTGTGGTCCCACTCTAACAATTGCTTGTATCATTGTAATTGATTTTGTACTGTCCTTGGCCCTTATAGGTAAACCTGCAAACATTTCCCCAACACCAAGATGCTTTTTACCACTAAAAAACACATCTAGGTTTATTCAATAGCTCTAAATGGTGATTGATAAAAACACAGCTACCATTTGAATCATTCTAATACAAACCTCCCTGAATTACTCATAATTCTACAGATCTTGGGTCTTTAAAATATTTGGTCTGCAAATATTCAGTAGCTGTTTAGATTAATTGAATAGACCCCCAATGGACTGGGTCTTAGTGCAAAACAGTTAATTAAAGTGAAGGGGGAAATGTTCCTATGTGTCTCCATGCTGTTTAGTCTGACATTCCTGGAAACACGTGTATACCCTGGCAGGGTTAGTGCTTCCTGCTGTTACAATGCAGATCCTGCGGAATTCCTGTTGAGTTACAAAAAGCACTCACTGGAATGTGAGTGGACAGGATACAGGCTCTATTTAATAGACTAGCTGTTTTTTGTTTTACAATGAAGCTGCACTTAATGGACATTTGCTTGTTGCAGTTCTCCAGGAATAGCCAAGGCAACTCGTATAAATGATTACTGTAGTAAAGGCATAGCCACATTTAATAAAACATAGACAAAGCATGATAAAACCAAGAGAGGCATTGTAAAACATATTAAAAACATGGCATGCTATGGTAAACTGATGAATGCACAGGAGAAAACATGGGAAAAATTAATGTACACATTTTACACTGTCATTTTTTTTGAGAGATACTGAATAAGCTGTTATTTCTCCAGTCCAATGTTGTTGTTGTTAACAAATAATTCTGATTATGTTCATTAAGACATCTCTTAAACAGATCAAGAAAGGTTCACTTTATTGAAAACTTAGTCATGTAGACAACGTTACGGCTAGAGTAAGATGAAGCAGGCACCAGCAGAAACTGATTATGTTTCTTATAGTTCTACCTTAGAATTGTGATTAAAGTGTTTAAGTTTTGGATGATTGACTTTAATGCTACCAGAAATATGAACAAGACCTCTAACAAGTTCACACATGATGGCAATGGTGGTGGTGGTGGTATATAATGGAAAGGTGCCTGCTTTATATAGCATTACTAGAGTTTAAAGAGAGCAATATTTAGCTCCCCCACTGTACAACACAAAATGTGTCAGGTTAACCAAGCTTTGTGTTTCACATATGACATTTCACAAAAGTTTTGTATTTAATCCTACTCATATGTGTGCTCTGTATTTCAAAATTATTGTGTTTTAACACTAACTCGATGCAATTGAAAGAGCTGATGCTATCCACAGTGCATATTTATACAAAGATGAGCTCTGTCCATGTCTTTTTTTTATGGAGGAACACTGTGCCAAAGAGCTTAAGCAAAACAAATGACTCAAAACATAATATTGAAAATGTACCTCCAATTTGTCATTTAGGTACATACCATTAGAAATATGAAACTGCATTAATTATGACACTAGTATTAACACTAGCCCTTTTAAAAAAAATTTATTAAAAAATTTAAAAACACTTATTCTATTTATTTAGATTTTTATTTTTTGATTCAGCATTTATGACTGTCTCAAATTAACATTAATGTTCTAAATAATTGACTTAAACATTTAAGGGAACAAAGGCATACACATTCTCTGTATTTTAATTTAAAAAGTGATCATTGTATTAAAATGTAATTGAAACAGATTTAAGATATAAAAGTATTGGAGCTGAAGATATAATAGTAATATAATAATTGTAATATATCTCTTGAAAGTATGAACAGCATTTAGCTTGTGTAGTAAATTATGTTATTAGAAATACTGAAGCAATCTTAATAAAATTAAATAGTCAAGTTTTTTAACTAGATGTCTTGTATTCAATGTCTTCAGTGCATTTCTAGATTTAGCACTATGGAGTGTTTATCATCATTAGAGAGATACATTTTTCCTACCTGAAATAATTGCTGGCAGCCGCTAGGACAACCCTGTGGCAAGGGAATTCCATTCCATCCACATATAGAGTAACATCCGTGAGCGAATTCTCCAGTCGGAGGTTCTCCAGACCTATCTGGAGCTGAGAAGAGAGGCCAGAGTCATCGAACTTCACCTTTCCATCACTAGAGTTCTCCACCAGCCCAACCATCTCAGAAGATCCATCGTCCAAGGAGCCTGCTGGCTCATCACTGCTTTTTTCCACTAGATCTCCCATACCAAACCTTCAAAAACGACGTCAGCATTCCATCCCAACAATGGCACCCCAAATGCTATTCATTTCGAAGTAATGCAGCATGAATGAGTAAGATTCTTCTTCTTTTTTTGCTTTCCTGCTAGGTCACATTGCAGTCCCTGGGTGGATTTCCTGTTCACGTCCCCCTGCTTATCTATAGCTAGCAGGTGCAAAACAGGAAGCCCTGCACTTTCTCAACACTACTTAGATGGTAAAAGTGTTGGTTTGGTGTGTCTTTAAGACATTCCTACAAGATAGAAAAGCCCAGGCACTGATAAGGTGTGACTTGGCAATGGTGCACGCAAACTACCCTTAGAAAAGTTTTAGTAAATGTGCATTTATTTTTTAGGGCATCTACTTTGCACGGCTGTAAAGCTCAGATTTTATGTACTGATAAAAGTGATGTAACGCTGGTGCTGTCACTCTTCAAGAACCATGCTTAACAAATGACTTCTTTGAGACCAGATAGGATTGACATTAAAATGTTGGGCACTAACTTTGCTAACAACCACTCCTCCCATCTTCTCTATCTTCGCTTCATACAATCCAACACAGCCTGCTCCACATTCTGGAGAGACACGTTAAACTGTTGTTCCATTTTCTTTTTGTCATTGTGATAACGCATACATTCTATATGATAGCTGTAACACTTAAACCTCTAATATTTAACTGATTATCCATAGTAGGCTTAACATGATTATAAGTTGTTTAGTATGATATTGTAATGATAATGTACGAATTGGGTTCTTTTTGAACTTCTGTAGGCATTTTTAAGTTTATAAACCTTGCCCAGACAAAAGTGTCTCTATGCCGCTCCAATGTAATGCATTTTATAGTTTGGTTTAAGGAAAATCACGAACACCTGAACAATGTATAATATTGTATATATTGTATGAACACATCTATAAGCAATATTTACAATGTCACAGTTAAATAAGCAAAGTTGATATTTGAATACTAAGCCCCATATTGTCCCCATTAGCGTGACCAAGTCCTTATGTTTAATCTATGAATTAAAAAGATTTGGTAAGATTTGGTAAACAGATTTTTTTCTTCAATTCATTGAAGCTGTAGCAACTTTGAAGCATTTAAAATAAGTATATAATAACAAAACCTAATTTAAAAATGAAACACTGGGTGTGTATATATTTCAAATCAGTTATAAAAATGGCTGTGTAATAGTGGTGCTTCAAAAATAAAATAAACAAATAAACAAAAACTAGCCATGGCCCAGGAAGTTAAACAGAATATGAATTATTAAACCCATAATCAGGATTATTAAACAAGTAATCCATACGTTTATTTTATATTTGTATAAAAAGTCTCCAGAGGGAAATCTTTACAATGTGGTGCAGCATTATTTATGTGTTACTTAGTGTAGCATTACTCAATACTGAGCTCCACCATGTGGCAATAATATTATGTTGTTCTCAAAGAGAAATGGCACTTTTTAAATTGAATTCAACCACAATGTTACACTCAGCCATACAATCTTTAGTAATATTGAAAGATACTAAAGTTATAGTTATGCCTTTTAGTATCTTTCAACAACAAACCAAGACACTGACAATTCAGTGATGTTGCTCCATTCAGACACCTGGCACTGTCCAGATAAACTAGGAGCAGCTCTGACAAGTAAAAAGTATTTTGTTTTTGTTTTGTTTTTTTCTCTAATTATGTATGTGATCCTTTAAGAACATTTTCGTGACTATTTTCCTAAAACTTTCTCAGCGAAAGGGCACCCAAGCAATCATCACAAGTTCAAGATAAATGAGAAAAAACAACTACCACACGTTGTCATCAATGGGCACTATTGCTTAAATGAAGTTTAAATTAAAACCGTAATTTGAGTAAATATTTTTGAAATCACCCTTAAGTGACATAAAACAGGTCAAGATTTTCGAATGAGATTGTTGCTTCTGAATTTTTTTTTAATTGTCCTGGAAAACATGGCATAGTGAATGATGCGGTACGCTGTTTATCAAGCCAAGACATTATGGCATTTTGGCTTGCTGAATGTAAACATAGTCATAAATATCAAACTTTCATTTCTCTATTTACATTGAGGTGACAAAGGACACAGCTCCCCACACAGCTCAGGAGATCTGAAGGTTTAGTGGGTGTCCTCTTATCCCACGACCGAGCCGGCTTCCTCTTTTTACCTAGGAACTCGAGAGCGGATGTTAATGAGCTACAGGCCTCTGGAGGACAAAGACCAGCTCTGCAGGTGTCACTCTGAGCTCGCTGGGTGCCTGGCCAGCAGGGTTCACAGTAGAGTATAGGAGGAGAAGCAGCCCCTGACAGTTTTGCCTACCTAACTCACGGGAGTGCCAAAGCCAATGTGACTCTCCCTTCGGTATCCCCGGCAACCGAATTGTATGTATTCTACACTCACAACTGAGTACATATTTTTTTTAAATTAAAAAAAAAAAAAAAAACTATTATTACACATACACAGATACAGGGTAAGGGAATCTTTTCCAACTTTCATCAACATTCAATCATTTAAAACAAACATTTACAACTGCTTAGGCCTGTATCCTTTAATGTTATTAGTGCAGTTGAGTTGTTAAACTATTATCATTCTGTTATAAATATGAGAAAATTAAAAATACATTCAAATCTGGTGGACACAAGTCAACGACACATTTAAATCCAGGTGCTGCAAGCATAAGCTGTTTCTCCATCTTGCTTCTCAATGCTGTAGGGCAGGGGTCTCCAACCCTGGTCCTGGAGAGCTACAGGGTCTTCTGGTTTTCATTTCAACAAGCTCTTCTGAACCAATTATTGACTTAGTTAGTCAAGATTAACAGGTGTTCCAGATCTTTAGCCATTGATGATGTAAAGACAGCTATAAAAGCTGCAGGACTGGGCCTCTCCCAGTGCTCGTTTCTGGTTGGTTTACAGCCGCAGGGCCAAAATGCAGAAGCAGCTGCATTTTAATGCTGTGATATTTTGGCACTGAGATGCTTTTTTCCGTAGTGGTAATTTATCTTGAGTGTGCTTAGAAATACACTAGTTGCGATGTAAAGGGCAAAGCCTGTACTAAACGGCACCACTCTGCTCATGTGTGCACAGACCTTTATACACTTCATTTATTTAATTAGTTACCATACAGTAGTATTCTCCAGATGGTAATTAGTAATGAACAGACTCCACAGTAAAATTGTGTAAATCTTAGATCATTCAGTTTGCCAGACTGCACTGGAAAACCACAGCTCACAAGGAAAACTTTGCAGCAAGGGCAAGTATGCAAGGCTTTTGTCAATCAACTGACTTGAATGTGTTTGACATGCCAGTGCTAGGCCTGTCACTTTTCACAAGGACCTCATCCCACAATTAAAATGTTTCTTTTATTATTATTATTATTTAAAAAGTGTTCATTATTTATTGTCCCTCAAATGACTTTGAAATAGCCGTTTTATAAGCGGTATAAACAAATTCTGGATGGTCAATCAACACCCAGGCGTGCGTAGATTTCATTGGAACTGCACGGCCTGTTGTGGTTTATACAGCTTATAAAACGGCTATATTACTCTGCTATGTTTTGAAAATAGATATGTAACTGGATAATGAACTCTTTCACATATGGTAAGTCCCACTTACAGAATGAAAATGAAACTAATGAAAAAACGAATTTATATTATAAAACTGGTTGGTTTTATGGCACCATTTATGCTTTGGAGTAACAGTTCTGGATAGAAAATCTACACACATTATGGCGTAAGACACAACACACACTAAACATCACATGGGTCAATATCGTTCTGATCTGTCGTTGATGATAATAAGTGATGTGCTGCCCCAGCTCTGAGCCTGCCTTCAACCAAGTCAGTCTGTCACACATTCAGGTTGTTCAGGGAATCAATGGGAATCTTTGTGATGCTTGTTTATCAAAACTGCACCATGTCCTGTTATCAGAGAATTACAGGATTTGGAATCCCATTGAAAGAGAAAGGCAGAGAGATTTCACACGTCATATAATTATAAATATCAGTCCACAAATATCAGTCCTGGCACTGTGTGTGTGTGTGTAAGGATATTTGTCTTGTTAAAGAGGTCACCTTTTATTTTTGTTAACTATTCTGATATTATTATTCAATAAAGAGCTACCATTGTGGCACACCTCTTACTGTATCTCCTTGTCTAACATTTAAATAATCAGCCTGGACAAAAATGCTGTGGGATCCTTAGCAAACCAGCTACACAGCCTAGACACTACAAAGCAACAAACTTTTACATGCAGAAAGATGCATTTACTGTACTTGTCAGTTATTGAATTCTACAAAAACAGGACTCTTTCTTTCAGCAGAACATAATACTCTGTTCAAGCACACTTAACATAATAAAATATTTCACAGTAAATAAAAATAATCACAAACTAAATTTTTGGTTTATTTCAATATTTATATATTTATTTAATTATTTATGTATGTATTTATTTATTTATTTATTTGGTCAATTAAGTACATCTTTTAATTAATATTTTGACCATAACCCATTAGGGTCCAGAGTTTTTTGGAAAGACGATTCTCTGCTTCATTTGTGGCCCCTTGACTCCGGTTCCCTCTCTCCCACAGTCTGATCCAGGGTTGGTTTGCAGGGTGCGCTCCAGGGGGGGCATGATGTTTCTCTTTTGGTGGGTTCAGCTCCACCTCCCTATATTTAAGACAGGGCCTCTGTCTTTGTGGGTCTGTCTCCCCCCTCCTCTGGAAGACTGATGGTTCGGAGGGGATGCTGCTGGGTACATCAGGGGGTGTTGTCTGACTCTCTGAGGGGGACGACTCAATCCTCTTTGCCGAGCCCCTCTTGCCCTTCCCTCTCCTCTGCCGCTTCTTCCGGGGGAGGGACTCTGGGGGTTCAGGGCAGGAGTAGTTCTCCTCTGACTCCCACTCACTCAGTACAGTCTCCTTGATCCAAAGTATAGAACTGGGAAGACTGTCTGAGGTGGGAGGGAGAAACCATGTTCTCTCAGTCTCCCTCACCCTGGAGTGCTTTATTCTCTGAGGTAACGGAGGAAGGAATGGGACCGGCAGTCTCTCAGTTGTTGGCTGATAGATAACTGAGGCCTGCTCCTTCTGAGGCCTTCTCTTTCTCATCCTTCTACTTCGTTTCCCCTTTTTTTCAGGGACTTCCTCTTTCTCATCTTCTGCTCCGCCCTCCTCTCCCTGCTCCTCCTTTCCTTCTTTATTCTTATCCTCCACTCCTTCTTCCATCTCTCCTCCCTCCATATTGTTCTCTTCTCCCTCCTCCCCTTTCTTTTCCTTTATTTCTTTTCCCAAACTCTTCTCTCCCTTATCTTTCTCTACTCCTCCCTCCTGAACTCCTCTCATTTCCTCCTCATCCTCCTCAATTTCCTCCACTCCTGCCTCAACTGTTCTCTCCTTTTCTCCCTCCTCTCCTTCTTCCATTCCTATATCTCCCTCCTCTTCTCCTTCCACTCCTCTCTCCTCAGCTCTTCCCTCCTTTCCTCCCTCCTCTCTCTCCTCTTCCACAACTCCCTCTTCAACACCTCCAGCCATATCCTTCTCTGCCAACTCCCTTTCCTCCACTCCTCCCTCCGCTCCCTTCTCTCCTTCTATTTGCACATCTCTTTCCTCTTCTTCCTCCTTCCATTTATCTTCCTCCTCCTCCTCATCTTCCTCCAATCCTACCTTGACTTCCTCTTCCTCCATTCTTATCTTTCCCTCCACTCCTCTCTCCTCAACTCTTCTCTCCTTTCCTCTCTCCTCTCCTCTCTTCTTCAACTTTCCTTCCTCCACCTCTTTCTCACCCTCCTCTCCTCCCTTCTCTCCCTTCTCTCCTTCTTTTATTCCCATGTCTTCCTCCACTTCTCCCTCCTTTCCTTTTTCTCTATTCACTTTTCCTTCCTCAACTCCTCCCTCCTCTCCCTTCTCTCCTTCTTCCATTCCTATCTCACATTCCGCTTCTCCCTCCTTCGATTTCCTTTCCTCTACTCCTCCTGCCAAGCTCCACTTTCCATTTAATTTTTTCTCCACTTCTCCTTCCTCAGCTCTTCTCTTCTCCTTCTCCTCCTCTTCTTCCTCCTTCTCCTCCTTCTCCTCATCTTCCTCCACTCCTACCTCGTCTTCCTCTTCCTCCATTCTTATCTCTCCCTCCACTCCTCTCTCCTCAACTCTTCTCTCCTTTCCTCTCTCCTCTCCTCTCTTCTTCAACTTTCCTTCCTCCACTTCTTCAACTCCTTCCTTGACCTCCTTCTCATCCTTGTCTCCTCCCTTCTCTCCTTCTTTTATTCCCATGTCTTCCTCCACTTCTATCTCTTTTCCTTTTTCTCTCTTTACTTTTCCCTCCTCAACTCCTCCCTCCTCTCCCTTCTCTCCTTCCATTCCCATCTCATCCTCCTCTTCTCCCTCCTTCCATTTCTCTTGCTCTACTCCTCCTGCCAAGCTCCACTTTCCATTTTCTTTTTTCTCCACTCTTCCCTCTTCAGCTCTTCCCTTCTCCTCCTCCTCCTCCTCCTCCTCCTCCTCCCTCCTCCTCCTCCTCCTCCTCCTCATCGTCTTCCACTCCTGCCTCAACTGTTTTCTCCTTTCCTCCCTCCTCTCCACTCTTCTTCCACTTTCCTTCAACTCCATCCTCCACCTCCTTCTCTCTCTCCTCAACTCCCTTCTCTAGCTTCTCTCTCTCCTCTTCCACAACTCCCTCTTCAACACCACCAGCCATATCCTTCTCTCCCAACTCCCCTTCTTCCGTTCCTCCCTCCTCTCTTCCTTCTACTCCTCCCTTCTCTTCCTTCTCTTTTTCTAGTCTCATATCTTCCTCCACTTCTCTCTCCTTTCTTTTTTCTCTCTTCATTTTCCCCTCCTTAACTCCCCCCTCCTCCCCCTTCTCTCCTTCTTCCATTGCCATCTCACCCTCCTCTTCTCCCTCCTTCCATTTCTCTTCCTCTACTCCTCCTTTCAAGGTCCACTCTCCCCTCTCTTTTTTCTCCACTCTTCCCTCCTCAACTCTTCCATTCTCCCTCTCACCCTTCTCTTTGTTTAGACTTGCCTCAACTGTTCTTTCATTTCCTTCTTTCTCCTGTTCCTCCATTCCTATCTCTCCCTCCACTCCTCTCTCCTCAACCCTTCTCTCCTTTCCTCTCTCCTCTCCTCTCTTCTTCAACTTTCTTTCCTCCACTTCTTCAACTCCTTCCTCCACCTCCTTCTCACCCTCCTCTCCTCCCTTCTCTCCCTTCTCTCTCTCCTCTTCCACAACTCCCTCTTCAACACCACCAGCCATATCATTCGCTTGCAGCTCCCCTTCCTTCACTCCTCCCTCCTCTCTTCCTTCCACTTCTCCCTTCTCTCCCTTCTCTCTTTCTATTCCCTTGTTTTCCTCCACTTTTCTCTCCTTTCCATTTTCTCTCTCCACTTTTCTCTCAACTCCTCCCTCTTCAACCTCCTCTCCTTCTTCCATTCCCATCTTGCCCTCCTCTTCTCTCTCCTTCCATTTCTCTTCCTCTACTCCTCCTGCCAAGCTCAACCCTCCCTTCTTTTTTTTCTTCACTTCTCCCTCATCAACTCTTTTCTTCTTTCCTCCCCTCTCTCCCTCCTCCTTCCCCTTCCCTTCTACTCTTCCTTTGTCCAGACCTGCCTCCTTCCGCTTCTCTTCCTCTTTTCCCCCCATGCCTATCTTTCCTTCAACTTCTCCCTCCACACCTCCCTCTTCCTCTACTCCTCCTGCCTCCACTCCCTCCTCTCCCTCCTTGTCCACAACTTCTCCATCTTCAACACCTCCAGCCATACCCTTTTCTCTCAGCTTCCCTTCCTCTACTCCTCCCTCCTCCCCCCTTTCTCCTTCTTCCATTCCTAAATCTTCCTGCACATCCCCCTCCTTTCCAGCTCCTCCCTTTTCTGCCTCAATTTCCTCCACTCCTCCCTCATTCCCCTTCTCTTCCTCCCTTTCATCCTTTCCTTCCTTATTCCCCTTTTCTCCCTCCACTTCTCCTTGCTTAATTACTCCCTCTTCCCCCATCTCTCTCCCCAGTCCATATTCCATTTTAATCTTTCTCTCCTCTTGCCCCTCTTTCCTATTTCCTTCCTTTATTTCTCCCTCCTTTTCAATCACCCCCTTTCCTTCCTCCTCCTCCTTCTCTCTCTCCTTTTCCAGTCCCACTTCTCCCTTCCTCACTTTTTCTTTATTTAGACCCCCCTCCTCCCATTTCTCTCCCTTGACTGCTTTCTCCATACCTCTCTCTTCCTCCACTCCTCCCTCTGTTCCAGTCTCTTTCTTTCTAGATTTTTTCTCCCTCCATCTTTCTTCTTTCATTCCTCCCTCTTCATTCTTTGTTTCTCTATCTCCCTTCCAATCTTTCTCTTTCCTTCTCCGGCTCATCTCTCTTCCTCCACTACTCCTCCTTCCTTTCCTCTCTCTCTCACCCCTTTCTCTTTTTCTTCCGATCCGTCCACAACACGTCTCTTGATTATTTGTTTTCTTTGTTTGTTCCCTGTAGACTAAACTACAGGGCAATTTCTTAACACAACACAATACTTTCTGCATGTCAGCCTTGTCAATGTTTGATCCAACACTGCTAGAAAAGCAGCCTGAACCTTCCTTTATACCCTTGATTACATCACCAGATCAGTGACCTCAACAGTGACAGCAACAATAGGCCCATTTGTGATGTCATGGTGACACAGGTGATGTCAGTTGTGCATCCTTTCAATTGCCTTAGCAACACAATCAAATTTAATCAAACTAAAAATCTATTTAAAACATATATAGTTTACCTTTTATTCTAAGAAACAAACCAATTTAAACTGTATGATATGAGTAAACAGATTTTATAACTTGTCCCATAGACATATATAAATCATTATACAGATTTGCTTGGTTTTAAAATCACTCTTGTGATTCGTTTAACAATATACAGTTTACACAACAGTACTTATTCTTTAATGTAAAGATAAGGGATGTTCTGTTACTGTGGGTATCCGCTGAGAGATGAAAGAGACATAGAGGGTTTGATGTTGAAACGCTGCTCGGGCGTCCAGGCTTTATCAACAAACAGGTGGTTGCTGTTGCAGGTGCCCACCACTAGGGTACCAGCAATGATATCCCTAGAGCGGAAGGACATACACACAGGTGTACATAATAATACAAAAGCACAAAACAACATGCTGTACAAAAACAAACAAGTGCCGAATCTCCCACTAAAAGGGAGGCCCGTTTCAGGAACCCTCTCCCTACACAAATAAACTATACTGTGATTAAAATCTCCTAAATCCTAAATGAATCCCTTCCATAAATACACACAGAATCCTGGAATACACATGGACTTTCTTGGTTGGTCCATCTGGTTCACGCTCCTTGGCTATCCGTACATTCATGAAGCCTCACGCTGGTGCACAAGAACAGAAATAAACCAAAGAAGAACCAAAGACTGGCTTTTTCAGCCCCTTTTTAAAGGCAAGTGGTCAGAGTTAATTGATAATCAATTATTCAATTAACTGCTGGCCACCTGTTGCACATTAAACTTCAATTAGGCAGTGAGGGAAGTCTACCCTCACAGCCCTCCCATATCTAGCACACACTTTGTTTTTACAAAACGTTAACAAATTGTATTTTTAAACCAAACAAAACTATTTTCTTTCTAAACCCCATCAATCTATATGTTGTTTACAGGAGCAGGCAGATGCATTTCTCTCAGCTTTCTGAAGATGAGCTTCAACAAATTTTTAAATGAAAAAGCAGCTTGAAAAGTTTGTTCATCTTTCAGCAATATCTACTCCAGAAATATAGGCCTTAAGACCTGAACTGCCTTGTGGAGAGTTCTATGTTGCCACCCTGAAACCGAATGCAGATAGAGCAGACTTTCCAGACTTTCCAGACTTTCAAGGTTTAGTAAAACACATATCAACTGTATATTTTGTATTTTGTGGAAAACTGTTGTCCCCTTGTGTTGCTATAGTGTCCTTCAGGGGACAATATAGCTGCTCAGCCTTTGTCTTGGGCAGTGTAATCCCCTGTCAGGCACTATAGCCCACTCAGAGACAATACAACTATAAGCCTCAACCAGCCCATACTTGTAAAATGAAATAGATTTATTCTTCATTATTAATAGTGTGGTATTCAGTACAGCTCATAGTTAAAGATCTCGTTTTACTGCAGTCTGTGGGGAATAAAAACAAAAAATGTATAACAGCGGTCAGCTGTATTTATTTTAATTAAAATTCCCCTTTTGATCACCAGTACAAATTGAAATTTAAAAGAGAGTAAAAGCATTGACAACTGAGTATGTCTCTATCTTATAAGTTAATACATTGCGTGCAGAGTGCCTCTTACTATATAAGAGATGGCATCTTGTGCAGTTTGGGTGAGAGGACTGCCAAGGAAAACTGAGCAGTACTGAGTACTGAGTACCCTACACATGACATGCAGTATTAACTTATTAAAAATCACACACATGAAGATTGCAATCTCTTTAAATCAAAAACATATTTCTATTTATGTGAAACAAGCTACCAGGTATGTGTTTGTTTTTTTTTTTTTTTATTTGTGAACACTGGAATTCGGTGTGGTGTTCTATGCATGGAATGTCACCTCTACACAGGCGAAGATGAACTGGAATCTTGGCAAATACTTCACTGTGATTGGTTTATTTCTGATAGGTGATTAATAACAAGTTTAACCTCAGAAACTCGTAATGTTACGTTCCAGTAGTGAAGTCACTGCACCACGCTGGTAAGAGTAGAATTCATAGTGACATCATCTGTGCCACCTTCTAAATATAGGTAGCACCCTTTAATCGCGGAGGATGCATGAGTGACTCTTCCTGTCTGACTAAATTCCAAAGCATCAGCCAAAGATTTCATTTAACAAGACAGGTGGTCTAACTAATGCATCCTCCTAGATTAAGGATTTTATAAATGTATGCCCACAAGAGGTTTTTTATGTCCCATTTAATTTGGTTTTAGGTTATATTTTTTTTTTTTTTTTTTTTTTTTTTTTTTTTTGTATTTTAAGTACGCTCCTTAATTGTTGATAGGGTAACTGATTCCTTCTTGACTGTGAAGTAATTGAGAGGCAGGTGTGTAGAGTGGTGATTGGTTGAATACAAGCTATAAGTAGGTGTGTTGGTTTTGAATGTTAGTATGGAAGAATGCAACATACATTATTTCCAAAAAGATTCAGCCCAAATAATAAGTAGAAAACAGGTCTGCACATGCGTTACCACCCATCTCACATATGCATGCTTGTCATTCTATAAGTGAAATCAAGTCTCACCCACCTTTCTGCCCATTCAGTTCTTGATCTGGGTTTTATGTGCTTCCTTCGGAATGACGTCATAAACAATCCTACTATCCTGTTCTGCGCATTAAAAGCAGTGTAATTATAAAAGATGAGGGTCAAGCAGATAAACACAGAAAAACAGAAGAAGAGCCAAGATGTGTCAGCACATTTGTGCACTTTTATTTACAACAAAGAAATCATTAAACAAAGTGCCAGGACCACTACTCACTTCATCACCACCTCTCCCTCACACTCAGCTGACTTTTATAATTACCTGCCTTGCAGGTGAACCCGTCAGTTCATTTCTTGATAGAAGTGTTTAGTGGGCAATCAGTCAGGGTGAGGAAATGTAAACCCCACCCTCACCCTGCCACAATAATATTTCAAAAAGAATACCCTTGTTAAATGACATTGCATTGTAGGAGTATGACATTTTATTAGGATTTTTTGAAAAGTAATAAGGGTATGTAAGAATGTAAACTTTCACCTCTGTAAATCTCTCTCTCTCTCTCTCTCTCTCTCTCTCTATATATATATATATATATATATATATATATATACAGTGCCAAGAAAAAGTGTGTGAACCCCAATGATAATTGTGGAAATTCCATAGTTTTACCATGATAGCCTTCTTGAATCAAAACCAGTCTTTTCTTAAATATCCAATAGGGTTTATATTAATCAATTTCATGTCTTTTGAAACAAAATGATGTATGAATTAGACAAACAATGAGTAATTAAGATTCAGGGTATGTGAAAAAGTAAATGAACCCCTGGTTTTATCAACACAATTAAGGGGATAATTAGAATCAGATGTTTAAATAATTAGGTAGACCTACAGGGGTGAGTTTGGGAGGCCCCACCCTATATAAAGATCAGAAACCTTGTGAGCTTGTTCTTCACCATACAGGTGTGTGGAAACACGTCATGCCATTATCAAAAGAAATCTCTGAGGACCTAAGAAAAACAGTTATTGGTGCTCATCAGTCTAGAAAGGGTTACAAAACCATTTCTAAGGATTTGGGGCTCCACCAATCCACTGTCTATACAGGTAGTCTACAAATGGAGAAAGTTCAAGACCACAGTCACTCTACCCAGCAGAAGTCATCCTATCACAATCTCTCCAAGAACAAACCAGAAAATCATCAAGGAAGTCACAGGCCACTCTTGCCTTGGTTAATGTGAGTGTTCATGACTCAACTATCAGAAAAAGACTGAACAAGAATGGTGCTCATGGAAGGATAGCCAGGAGGAAACCACTGCTCTCTAAAAAGAACATTGCTGCCCGTCTGAAGTTCGCCAAAGAGCACATACTTGATCCACAAGACTTCTGGAACAATGTTCTCTGGACAGACGAGTCAAAGATAGAACTTTTTGGCCTCAATGAGAAACGTTATGTTTGGCGAAAACCAAACACTGCATTCGAACAGAAAAACCTCATCCCAACTGTCAAGCATAGTGGTGGGAGTGTGATGGTATGGGGCTGCTTTGCTGCCTCAGGACCTGGACGGCTTGCCATCATTGACACAATCATAAATTCTGCATTGTATCAAAAGATTGTAGCTGAGAATGTCAGACTATCCGTCCATGAGCTGAAGCTGAACCGAAAGTGGGTCATGCAGCAAGACAATGATCCTAAACATAGAAGCAGATCTACAAAAGCATGGCTGCAGAAGAAGAAATTCCATGTTTTAGAATGGCCTAGTCAAAGTCCGGACCTAAACCCCATCGAAATGTTGTGGCAGGGCCTGAAGCGAGCTGTCCATGCAAGGAAGCCCTCAAATGTCATCGAGTTGAAGCAGTTCTGTATGGAGAAATGGGCCAAAATTCCTCAAAACCGATGTGATAGACTGACCAACAGTTACAGGAAACGCTTAGTTGAAGTCATTTCTGCTGAAGGAGGTGCCACCAGTTACTGAATCTAAAGGTTCACATACTTTTTCACACATGGATTTTGAATGTTGAATCATTTGAGGGTAAATAAAAATTGAAAAAGTATCATGTTTTTGTGTCATTTATTTAATCAGGTTATCTTTATCTATTATTAGGACTTAGATTAAGATCTAATAACATTTTAGGTTTGAAATATGTGAAATACGTAAAAATCCTAAGGGGATCACAAACTTTTTTCTCGGCACTGTGTGTGTGTGTGTGTGTGTGTGTGTGTGTGTAGTGGGGAGTGGCTTAACAGGTCATACTGTCACAAGATTCAAATCGAATGAGGAGGGCTGTCTTCCAGACAAGCTGAAAGCCAGCTGTAAGCAGATTTAAAGAAAAGGGAACCAAACCCCAAACCACTCAAACTGATAACAACAGCATAAAATAGTCAGGGAAACACACAAAATACAACTGCACCTGCTCTTTAACCTTGTATAATATACGCCTGGTTTCAAATACCTGGATTTATCGCGGATCTAGCTGATAGGGTTAATATGCGAGTATGGTTCAGTAAAACAAGAACATTTTAAGGGCAAGATAATCCAGTAAATTGGAAGATAAGAACAGCAAGTAGGAATAAGTAGAAAGGACAGGTATATATGATTTGGTAATAAGTAATTAGTTTAAAATGGTAAAATGGTAGTTTCTTTATTCTGAATGGGTTGTTCTCATGTATTTCTTCCCTGGTTTCCACAAATTAATATTTTAGAGAAAACAGAATATTGTGACCATGTGCTTTTATGCAAAAAAAGAGAGATTTGTTTAAAAATGCACCCAGCTTTACATGTGTTGTTGCCCATTTACAATGTGTTACAATGCAAATAAAATAACTTTTATCAAATGCATTCTTTAACTGCATATGTGTTTAGAATGTGTACACAGAATCATTATGTACCATACAAGTCTATCAAAGCTGCAGTGTCCAGCAGTGATGTTCAGTTTTAAACACTTTCCAAAGAAGTTTCATCCTCCATTGATTAGATAGCTCCAGGTCCATTGTTTGGTGGGAATAGGCCTCAGGCTGTGTAGTACAGGGTGAACTGTGCAATCTGTTATCATGCTCAATGGCCTAGGTCCATGCAGAATTATCAACAATCTCACCAATGTTGTTTTAAAGAAAATAATGAGATTGTTTTCTAATAGTGAAAGTGCCCTCTTGATGAATGCTCTACCATGTGGTTGTTGACCTTGACCTTTGTTAGCGTCCTCACCTTGGGATGCATAGCACCCAATAGGGGTTAGCACATGGTAGAGCCTTCATCGACAGGCACTATTGTTTATATAAAATTTACTGGTGTCTGTTGACCGAATTCTTCCATAGTTCAGTCTTCTTTGCTTCAGTTCGATGACATATATGAGCTATAGTGTAACAACAGCCCCTGGGGCCTGCAACTATTTACTACTGTGTGGGGATTGAAATGTTACATCCTGTGAGTATAAGACATTAAATGCAGGGCTCCCATTTTATTTCCCTTAATCCTTCAAATAATTGTAGCTAACAAAAGAATTGCATACATGTTTCCCAACTTGCATGTCTGTTCACTTTAAAGGTCTCAAAAGTACAGTAAAGAAACATGTGTATTTTTACATTTGTTACTATACAAGGTTAAAGAAATCTCAATTTGCAAGCCTTGCTTTCAGATTGTCTTACACTTTCCTTGACCATTTCTCCAGGAAAGTGAAATTGTTCCCACCCCTTCAATGGCTTCTCTCCTGTCAGTACCCAGCCAGCTGCTTCACCAATTACTGACCTGCTTTGACCTCGAGCACGGCTCATTGAAATGACCTAGGAAGCTCAGCAGTAACAGACTTCCTAGAAGACCAAGCAAGCAAATTGAGAATTTTCTTTAACCTCCTGTAGGTCTAGATGTCATATTTAAAAATGAACATACATGTCGCTATGTTTTTCTTTCAAAACTGCACATCTGAGACCCATATAGTGAATGAAAAAACAAAACATGGAACATTTATGAAAATATTAGCTACAATACTGTATTGGGCATCCCACTAAAGCTTATCCCTCTGACATTTTTTTAAAAAACCTTAAAACTTTAAACCTGTGATGAAACAGGTAGAACAATAAAGAACAAAACAATTAATAAAAGGGATTTATCAGGTGAAATATACAAAACATGGTATCACTGAACACTGCTTGTGATAAAGTGGGAGCTGCCAAAGGAACACCAGCTGTTTCTCATATTGTCTCAGCTCTGCTTATTGTGAATGATACAGGCATGCACTTTGATGCAGAATGCACGTGAGAAGGATTCTATCTGCATAAACACAAACTTGGTCATGTGACATTAATAGTACAACATATACAGCATAGTTTTTTACGATGCCCATTTTAGGATATCCTCAGACCCCCTCCCCCCCCAGACTCAATTGTCAGACCGCTTCAAGCAATGCTATCCCCTCCCCTTTTTACGATTATACTGGAATAGCTGGACAGAAATTTAACAGTACAGTTTTAATTGCTAGCGGCGAGTACTACGATTTAAAAAAAAATACAAAATAAAAATACACAAATTAAATAGGCCTATATTAATATAGGTACATAAACGTACGTTAAAATGACACCGTGAGTTAGTACAGTTATATGTGTTATGCGTTCATTTGAAAGTACGTCAAAGAAACTCTATAATATTGTAACGTATGTAGGGTCTGTGAAATACAGTAGCGCTTGGGGTGGGAGGGGCTGTGTTTGTCTTTAATCATTTATTATTGTAATAAATAAAGATCGAGTTTGGACCTGAAATCGACTGAAGGATCATTATTAATTTTGTTACAGTATGTTTTCACATATTTTAATTACTTTTAATATAGCAGGTTGCTTTTTGTTTTGCAATGTTGAAATAATTAGTAATTACATATTACCTTTCAGTATTAGTTGATCTGAAGTACGGTAATAGTGAAAGATTTCCGTAATGTACACAAATCAAATATACTTTACCTTTTATGAGGTCAATGTAAATTTAATTACATAATTACAACACAATCTAATGTTTTTATTGTATTTTATTATATTACTTTATAGGTAGCTAGCTACCATCAATTTAGTAATTCTTTGCTTCAGACCTTCAATTATCTTTAGCCTACTTATTGATACATTATTTTCACGAATATTTACATTAACTCAAACAACTTAAAATTAAAATAAAGCAATACATAAAAGGGAAGGTATGGATGTTCCTTAGAAAAAATGAGTTGTGCTTTTCCATCATCTGATTTTCAACATTGCAGAACACAAGCAATCTATATTAAAAATCATTAAAAATGAGAAAACATATATTACATAGTTTCCTTAACGTACTTTCAAATTAACGCAGATCACTGTACTAACTCACAGTGTCCGATAGTATTAATGTACAGTGTGTTTATGTACCTATATTAATATAGGCCTATTTAATTTGTGTATTTTATTTATTTATTTTTTTAATCGTAGTACTCACCACTAGCAATTCAAACTGTACTGTTAAATATCTGTTCAGCTATTCCAGTATAGCATAAAATAGGGTAGGGGATAGCATGGCTTGGAGCAGTCTGACGAGTCGAGGACGGGTGAGGATTGATATCTGACAAATGAGTTGGGGGGGAGGATTGAGTCGAGGAGGTGTGAGGATTGATATCTGACGAATGAGTTGGGGGGGAGGATTGAGTCGAGGAGGTGTGAGGATTGATATCTGACGATTGAGTTGGGGGGGGGATTGAGTCGAGGAGGTGTGAGGATTGATATCTGACGATTGAGTTGGGGGGAGGATTGAGTCGAGGAGGTGTGAGGATTGATATCTGAAGATTGAGTTGGGGGGATTGAGTCGAGGAGGTGTGAGGATTGATATCTGACGAATGAGTTGGGGGGGATTGAGTCGAGGAGGTGTGAGGATTGATATCTGAAGATTGAGTTGGGGGGATTGAGTCGAGGAGGTGTGAGGATTGATATCTGACGATTGAGTTGGGGGGATTGAGTCGAGGAGGTGTGAGGATTGATATCTGACGATTGAGTTGGGGGGAGGATTGAGTCGAGGAGGTGTGAGGATTGATATCTGACGATTGAGTTGGGGGGATTGAGTCGAGGAGGTGTGAGGATTGATATCTAACGATTGAGTTGGGGGGATTGAGTCGAGGAGGTGTGAGGATTGATATCTGACGATTGAGTTGGGGGGATTGAGTCGAGGAGGTGTGAGGATTGATATCTGACGAATGAGTTGGGGGGAGGATTGAGTCGAGGAGGTGTGAGGATTGATATCTGACGAATGAGTTGGGGGGAGGATTGAGTCGAGGAGGTGTGAGGATTGATATCTGAAGATTGAGTTGGGGGGATTGAGTCGAGGAGGTGTGAGGATTGATATCTGACGATTGAGTTGGGGGGGGATTGAGTCGAGGAGGTGTGAGGATTGATATCTGACGATTGAGTTGGGGGGATTGAGTCGAGGAGGTGTGAGGATTGATATCTGACGATTGAGTTGGGGGGATTGAGTCGAGGAGGTGTGAGGATTGATATCTGACGATTGAGTTGGGGGGATTGAGTCGAGGAGGTGTGAGGATTGATATCTGACGATTGAGTTGGGGGGATTGAGTCGAGGAGGTGTGAGGATTGATATCTGAAGATTGAGTTGGGGGGATTGAGTCGAGGAGGTGTGAGGATTGATATCTGAAGATTGAGTTGGGGGGAGGATTGAGTCGAGGAGGTGTGAGGATTGATATCTGACGATTGAGTTGGGGGGATTGAGTCGAGGAGGTGTGAGGATTGATATCTGACGAATGAGTTGGGGGGGGATTGAGTCGAGGAGGTGTGAGGATTGATATCTAACGATTGAGTTGGGGGGCGGGGGGATTGAGTCGAGGAGGTGTGAGGATTGATATCTGAAGATTGAGTTGGGGGGATTGAGTCGAGGAGGTGTGAGGATTGATATCTGACGATTGAGTTGGGGGGATTGAGTCGAGGAGGTGTGAGGATTGATATCTGACGATTGAGTTGGGGGGATTGAGTCGAGGAGGTGTGAGGATTGATATCTGACGAT